>NW_003546246.1:595009-604237 GCF_000090795.2 Amphimedon queenslandica | reverse complement strand
GCTCTCACAGCCACATCATCTGCCTACTCTCACTGGCTCATAATCTGCCTGGTCTCAATGCAACACCATCTCCCAGCTCTCATTGCCTAAATATCTCCCTGCTTTCACTGACACAAAATCTTCCTGCTCTCATTGCAGCACCAGGTTCCTACTCTCACTGCCACAATTTCTCCCTGCTCTGACTGCCACACAAACTCTTTGCTATCACCGCCACACCACCTTCCTGCTCTTATTGCCACACCATTATCCTGGTCTCACTGCCACACCTCCCAGCTCTCACTGCAACACCATATCCGTGCTTCCATGATCTGTCTCTGGCCTTCCATGATCTAAAGACTGAAACAATCAAAAGGTACGGCCACTCTAGAAGACAGCTCTGCAAAGATAACTGATGACATGTTGACAGATAGATATATATTTTTTTGCAGTAAATTGCAGTAAAATTGACAAATTCTTAAACTATTATCATGAATCATTTTAGTGTCAACTGATGACTGTTCAATAATGGCTGCAAAACAGGCTTCAAGTCATAAAGTTAAATTAAGAAAGTAGGACGTGACGCAGTTAAGGGACAAAAGGCCCATCAGAGATTGCCAGAATGAGGAACATGTACTGTGTCACATGCATGCAAGAATGCTTAAAATAATTGATTCTACTAAGAAGAAACAGAACAAAAAAGGTATGCTAAAACATACTAATAGCAAAATATTCACAATTTCCTTTTAGGATTGGTAGTAAGTATAACGACTGTAAAGACACTTCTAACCAAGACATAACTTAAATAACATTTTTGCATTAATTTGTTTATGTTGATTTTATTACAAATATATATTAAGAAAAAATCATTATACTTCATATCTCGGTCTTGAATTTAGTTATTAAATCCTATATTCATGAGCACTTTGTACTTCACATATAATTCATATCCAAAACTCAAGAGGATGCTAGAATGAAGACCATGATAATTAATATTATCTATAAGAAAGTGAACGATAACTGTAAAGTTGGCATCACATTTGACTCAACAATTTAAAAACACTTTAAATCGAGTCAAGTTGGTTAGAAATACTTAATGATACTACCCAACCCTTTCATGAAAGGAGAGGACAGAGAGAGAGAGAGAGAAAAAATAAAATAAAAAACAACTACACACACGAGTAAATAATAATGTAAACAGCTAAAAAAAGGAAAACAAGGGCAAAGGAATTGAGAAGTACATGGATTTGATGAACTAATGTTCTCTAGGAAATGATTCCAGAGAATTATACATGATTAGTTTTGATGGCAGCTAGAGATTCAGTAAGGTCCATTTGGGGTACTTTATTCCACAATCTCACAATCCTGTTATAGTATGATTTATGTGACGTATAAGTGAGGCAAAAATTGTGCTTGAGCTTATGAAAGGCTGATGACCTTGTGGCAGAAACATTGAATGAGATAAATTCCAGTATGGAAATGTTGTCAGATAGGAACTTGACAGACATATGAAGTTACATAATATCAAGTAGTTCGAGGCAATACATTAATTGGAATAGGGAGAGCTGTATCAACTTGTCCCTGTATGAAGTGATATAATCATTACCTAACGCATAGTTGGATGCTCTACGCTGTACTCTTTCTAATAATAAGATACACATCTCTAACTGTGGACACCGCAAATGGGATGCATAACACAGCTTGGATCATACCATAATGAGTACAGATGCTTTATAAATAGATAGGTACAGCTCTTTTATAACGGCACAGTTGAGACAGCAGAAGCGTATTTAGGGGGGGCTGAGGGGGCGTGAGCACCCCCCTCATGGCTGGGCTCAGAAAAAATTACTCAAATCCTGGACTCTTGCATCACTACCAAGCCTCCTAACAAAGTTATCTAGCCTCCTGATCATGATTTCAGCAGTTTCCAGTGCTTTAAGGAGCAATCAGAAGTACCAGTAACATGACAGCTCACATAGCAGTATGCTTGAAATGATCTTGGCCCCACCCGTAATTGACAAAAATGCAGAAAAAGGCCGTTTTACCGCCGTAAAAGTGGGTGTGGCCAAAATTGCGGCGCGCTTCGCGCACCTTCAGCACCTCTCTTCTTCTATTCCTAGATACACCCCTGGACAGGTAGAAAAAGTCCTATAAGTTCAAGACAGAGAACTGTTGGCTTTGAAGCAGATGCAGTCATAATGACTTGCTTACGATAAATAACCTGAAATGATTATGCCAAGCTCACTATGATGTAGAGGAACATTGATCTGACCACCATCCACACAGTAGACTGGAGAGCTACACTTGTTAAAGGAAAATGTCATGACGGCTCACTTACTTGGGTTAATAAACAGGGAATTCAAAGAGTCCATGAGACCAATTCATTTATGTCAGACTGGAGTGACACAGGCTACAGATAACACTTTGAAGTTTAGTATCATCTGCCAATAGGAGCATGGATGAGTGCAAAACACATGCTAGTTAACAAAGGTCAGAAAAAGAAGTAGGCCCAGTATACTACCTTGTGGCACACCTGACCTGACTGGAAGTATATCAAAAGAGTGGTCATCAATACTAACAAGGTCATGTCTATCTAATGAGTAGCGTTAAAATTATCTCCACAGAGACCCAGTGATGCCTATCGACCACAGTTTGTAGAGAAAAATCAAATGCAAGACCAAATCAAATGCCTTCTTACAGTCAAAATAGACCATGTCACTAGGCAAATCATGATAACAATGACTCATTATCGTGTTAAAAGAGAGCAGCAATGGGGATACTGAGAAACCAAAAAGCCAAATTGTTATTAAGACTGAGAGAGGTTGGAACAAATGTAATTACTTTTTTGTATACAATTGATTCCAGGACCTTGGATAGAATACACAATAGAGAGATTTGCCTAAAATTGTCAATATCATTACAATCACTAGACTCAATGATTGGAATAATCCTATGGATCTTCCAGTCATCTGGAAGGCAGCCGTACTGTAAGCACTCTCTAAAAACAATAGTAACTGGAGAAAAAAGGGACGCAGCACACATCTTCAAAAATTGGCCACTAATAGGGTCAAGCCCAACAGCCTTTGAACAGTCTAGTTTAGACAAAGCCTCAAGTACATCAGAGGTAGTAACTTCAATAGATGAAAATTAAGCAGAAGCGGTAGCCATATGGTGAAGAAAGAGGAATGTAAAATGACTGTATGAAGACAGAGTTACAAAAATTGAATAAATTGACTTTGACTGATATACCGTATACGTTCAAATTTTCAAGGGTTCAAAATTTCATGTTTTCAATGAAATTTGCTGAAAAGTTAATATTTATGTGAGCTAATTTTCGTGTTCTGGCCATAGTCTACAACTCTACTTACAATAGAATGGCAATAGAGATGGTTTAAATTTCGTGGATTTAAGGTGAGCACAAAAATAATGAAATTTAATACACCTCGAAAATTAAGACGCGTACGGTATCTGAAGTAGGATAGTTTTCTACTTCTTAATTCATCTTGTGTTATAATAAACTAGTTATTTGGGCGTGATGTCACCTCCGAATGAGATTCGTTGCCATTTTGATACTTAATGCGAATGTTCAGAGTTTCTAAAGTGACTGCACTGGGTGAATATTTGCTCCATTCTTTTTCACTGCTTGTTTAGCAGTGCACAGACTAAATGATTACCGGTTCTTTTTAAAGGTAATAGGTAAATTTTTTGAAACAACTATAACAAATTAGGTTCTTTATACCACAGAGCGAAATATAATCTAGCAGACCCGTCAGAGCCAAACATAGTTTCAGTTACAGCTGCTCAGTTTTGATAAGTTTTCACATCTGTACCTAAGCCAGATACTAGAGTTCTGTCTATTCTGTTATATTTCTTATATTGGATCTAAGTGAGATAAGTCTTTACAGTTATGTTTTTAAGGGTGCAGAACTAGGGCAATAGTGGAGCCATATCTTGTGCTTGCTGCATAATTGGTGCTGGTTGGTCAATTATGATTATAAACCAGGCTCCCCTTTCCAGTCAATTATAAGCACTAACTAGAATGGGTATAAACTCCCAAGAAACAGCATGACAGAGTGGGTAGGGTATTTCTAAAAAGAACAGGCTGAAGCAGCCAAGGATTAGTAACAGCAAGAAGAATAGCAACTCCAGAACACTGCAGTCTGTTGCTGTGTTTCAATACTGCGGCATTTTAAATTAAAATAGCACCCGGTTGCTATGATAGTTTTAGGGGTGGAAAAAATTTGCGAATATAAATCGTCCTACAGTAATATCAAAATGCAGTTCAAACATTTTAATAATTTTAGTGGCTTTACCTATCATATCTTTTCCTTTATTTTCAGATATTTTGTGTTAGTTAATTTGTGCTGTCCATGCATCAATCCAGGAGGTTCATTTTTGTATAGGTTTGTGTTTTAATTATTTTATTATTATTAGAGATCAAGAGGTTAGCACTTCTCAAAGAAAGTGAGAGTTCATTAAACTCTTTAATTATATATACTATGCATTTTTAGAGCTAATGCAATGAAGAGGGTTCATTCCTGGAAAACAGACAAAGACAAATCTCATAAGAGAAATAAAATGAGTATGCATGACTATAGGCATTTGTTTGTACATTTGAACATCTTTTGCTTATAATATAGTACTATCTATAGCTGCATCTTCATACAGAAGATTTACATCATTTAAAGGGTGGTTTGAGTCATCTCTTTTACAGTATAAGGGTTTTTGTGTTACTGGTAGTGTGAGGGTGGTAGAGGATATAAAAGAACACATCCCATTCAACCGGCCATTGCATTGTACGAGGTGTGTTGGCATTGCTGTAGTCTGAGAATCTGTAGTCATTTAATAACTATTAATTTGGATTATGTGGATTGTACATGAAGTGCCATTTTCTTTATATTCCATTTGTAGGTGTGCAGAAGTAAAAGGAGCTAATTTGCTACTACCCTTGTTGTCAAAGGTGTCATGGGCAGATTTAAAGACATGTGATGTACCTTCAGATATTGTATGTTTTTGTATTTTACCTTGTGTGTTAACTATTTTGTCCTAGCCATTTGAAATAAAAGGTGCGGCAACTTCATTAAAGAGCTTGATTGTGAACAGATCTGATAACAGCTCCGCAAAGGCATTCACTAGAGTATTGCTTGAGTTCATCAAGACATATTCCTTATGTGTACCCCATGCCACGCATTGTGATGTGTAAGTTCCAATAGTATTTTTTTGCTTATCTTCTTTTTAAGTCTTAGCCCTAAGTCTCAGCATGATCTTGGAGAGTTTGAGGTTTACATTTTCCAGCAGCAGAAGATTCCACAGCCACTTTTCGATTCTTGCTCATCAAGCGACCACAGCCGGAGTCCAAAAAGAGCTAGGAGTTGGACAAAATGCAGTGTCCCTGAGGTTAACTATGAAGAGCTCGAATCTTCTTCAGATAAGACAGATGAGACATTGGACACGGATGAAGATGATGGTAAGATGTGAATGAATAATTCCATGAGTCTGTGTATTTTTCTCTTTCAGTATGCTAGCCCTTAGCTACTCACAATTTAATGTCTCACACTAGCCCTTAGCTACTAACTATTTAATGTCTCACACTAGCCCTTAGCTACTCACTCTTTAATGTCTCTCACTAGCCCTTAGCTACTCACTAATTAATGTCTCACTAGCCCTTAGCTACTCACTTTTAATGTCTCACGCTAGCCCCTAGTTACTCACTATTTAATGTCTCACACTAGCCCTTAGCTACTCACTTTTTAATGTCTCTCACTAGCCCTTAGCTACTCACATTTTTAATGTCTCACACTAGCCCTGAGCTACTCACTATTTAATGTCTCACACTAGCCCTTAGCTACTCACTTTTTAATGTCTCACACTAGCCCTTAGCTACTCACTATTTAATGTCTCACACTAGCCCTTAGCTACTCACTATTTAATGTCTCTCACTAGCCCTTAGCTACTCACTTTTTAATGTCTCACACTAGCCCTTAGCTACTCACATTTTTAATGTCTCACACTAGCCCTGAGCTACTCACTATTTAATATCTCACACTAGCCCTTAGCTACTCACTATTTAATATCTCACACTAGCCCTTAGCTACTCACTATTCAATGTCTCACACTAGCCCTTAGCTACTCACTATTTAATGTCTCACACTAGCCCTTAGCTACTCACTATTTAATGTCTCACACTAGCCCTTAGCTACTCACTAATTAATGTCTCACACTAGCCCTTAGCTACTCACTAATTAATGTCTCACTTGCCCTTAGCTACTCACTATTTAATGTTTCACACTAGCCCTTAGCTACTCACTATTTAATGTCTCACACTACCCCTTAGTTACTCACTATTTAATGTCTCTCACCAGCCCTTAGCTACTCACTAATTAATGTCTCGCTAGCCCTTAGCTACTCACTATTTAATGTCTCACTTGCCCTTAGCTACTCACTATTTAATGTCTCACACTAACCCTTAGCTACTCACTATTTAATGTCTCACACTAGCCCTTAGTTACTCACTATTTAATGTCTCTCACTAGCCCTTAGCTACTCACTAATTAATGTCTCACTAGCCCTTAGCTACTCACTATTTAATGTCTCACTTGCCCTTAGCTACTCACTATTTAATGTCTCACACTAGCCCTTAGCTACTCACTTTTTAATGTCTCACACTAGCCCTTAGCTACTCACTAATTAATGTCTCACTAGCCCTTAGCTACTCACTATTTAATGTCTCTCACTAGCCCTTAGCTACTCACTAATTAATGTCTCACTAGCCCTTAGCTACTCACTATTTAATGTCTCACTAGCCCTTAGCTACTCACTATTTAATGTCTCTCACTAGCCCTTAGCTACTCACTATTTAATGTCTCACACTAGCCTTTAGCTACTCACTAATTAATGTCTCTCACTAGCCCTTAGCTTCTCACTATTTATTGTCTCACACTAGCCCTTAGCTACTCACTTTTTAATGTCTCACACTAGCCTTAGCTACTCACTATTTAATGTCCTTAGCTATTCACTATTTAATAGGTCTGAGACTAAGGTCATTTGCAACCTTCAACCTTCTACATAAAAAATTTGAAGCCTTTGAAGGTTTATTGTACATCAAAAAAAATCACCCGCCTCTGTTTATAATGTCTAAATTATAGTTCAGCCCACTATATAAAGTTGTGGTCTGGATAGACAATCCCTATGTAAACTTTTGACCACTTTATCTATTAATAACTACTAATAATGACGCTTCAAAGTCTTATTTTCTGCTTCAAATGGCAGCACTTCCAACCAAGCTTCAAATCCTTTGGAAGCTTAAAGTTTGTCCTAGTCCTACTATTTAATTTCTCACACTAGCCCTTAGCTACTCACTATTATTTTAATGTCTCGCACTAAATAATCACCCTACTCTCTGAACATGCTCTTTCCTCATTCTAGAACATTCTATTGTATGATATGCAGTGTATTGGGAGATTTGCCACTTTGAAAAAGAATTTTTATGGAACAATTTGGCCACAGCAACCTTAGCTATGTGACAATTCTAACCAAGCAAATTGTAATTTCATTGTGGCAAGGGTACACACAAAATACTAATCTGATATTCCCTATAATTGCTTCACATTTTTTTCAGGATTGCTTTTTTACTTTTTTATAGATACAGTCAGGCCAGCTATTGTACCATGAACACAGGACCAGATACTCCTTGTAGTGAGTTGGTTGTCCCAATGTTTATCAATCTTTATTCATCCTTTAGGATGTCCCGGATGTTGTCTTAAAGAACTGCCGCATGTTCACCATTGTTACAGCAGAGGTATGACATTTTTTTTACTTACTTATTTTTGTCTTTAGGATAAAGTCATGAAAGAATACTCATCAACAATACCTCAGCGAAGTGATGTGGGTCAGTTACTATTCTATATGCTGGGTGTAATGATACAAAATGTATCTGATAATAACCAATATCAATTAGGATTATTTATTGAGGGAAATCAAGTAAACTATGGTAATGTATTTGTATGTCATGAATTAATTTTTCTAGATTTTGCTATGCTATGGTTCTGCTACTGTATCTGTTGGGAGCAGGGAAGTGGAGATGGACTTCAAGGTGTTGCAGTTTATTAATTTATTAGATGTCAACTCACTGAAAATGATCTGTGACAGTATATTGTCTGTCAGAAACTTCATTTTAGAGAACAAATAAAATTACTTATCTCCTTGCTTATTATAGACATACCTACATGTATGTTGCTTTAATTGAAAAAAAAAGAAAATTGTTTTTTAAATGTTTCAGAAATTGTTGCGTTTTACTTCTCAGATTCCTGTGGTATTAAATAATTTGACCTATACATTGCCATACTGTAAGTTTCACCACCTATGTAAGTACTTCGCCTATATATGCAAAACTAGGTAACCAACAACTCAGTGTTGAATATTGCTGGAACCTGTTAACATACAAGGGTTAAAAAAAGTAGTACATGTCACAGTACATTTAGCATCTCTAGGTTATATGTAATACTAGAGACCCCAGGCAGCACCACGTGGAGGTAGTACTGTATATTGCTGCCCAACCTTGAAAGAGAAATGAACATGAGAAATGTATGTGACTACTTATTTACCTTTAAAGCTGAAGTAATGTCATCGCTGGTATTGTTTGAGATATACTGAAATAAATTAATTGCTACAATATTACAATCATAATTTGACTAAAAATTGTTAACACTATGTGAGGTTCAAGTCAACCAATTCATAGTGATTTCTTCCATCTGTATGAAATAGGTATACATTAAACTTGGATAAGTCATGACAGCTTTCATTATGAAACAATAATTTAAATGTATACCAAGAACGGGCTTTCTTTTGTGTCGACAGTTTTGAAACATGAATCTTTAATCAAAATACAGTTGCAGCAATAAAAATTTCATTCTCAGTAGCCCATGTACCAAATTGGCTTAATTTTTTATGGAATAAATGTGCCCTCATTGCATTTGCAGCATTTTCACTAGTAATATTTGGCATGTGTGGCAAAACTAAATTTGATAATTCTAAGGCATTGTTTGTCATGAAAGTACAAATAGTTGATCTAATTAGCATATGATTTCTTTCAGTCCCAGTTACAGCTTTAGAAATTGCTCGGTAAAAAAGGTTGCCATCTCCATTTATTTTATGACAGATATAAGGAGATATTTCAGCATGTTGAATAGTTTAAGTAGATCTGTACCTACACTAACAGTCTCCCCAGTATAATCCTGTATCAATAAGCAGCAG
>NW_003546246.1:592918-594762 GCF_000090795.2 Amphimedon queenslandica | reverse complement strand
CCTATTGCTAGAGGCATCGCATCTTCAGATTTAATATACTCAATATCAGGAGACTTCCCTCGGTTACTAGGATTCAGTGGACATGATCATTGGTGCGAAGATTTTTCAATACTGCAAGTACATTTAACACTACTGATTATAAACCCTTCCAAATCACTATCAATACCAGAGCTATTCAAAATGCTACTATCATTACCATCAGAACTAGAAAATAAGCTTTCATCATCATCATCATCATCATCACTATCATCAAATATTAATTTGCCCTGATCAATTACCTTACCATTTGTTATACTTTTATGCACAGACTCTGTAGCTAATATGCCACACTCACTACCTAAATCTTGATCAAAATTAGTTATACTTAATTTACCTCTTTTTGTATTACTAATCTTCCCATCTCGTTTTGGTCTTCTTTATACGAGATGATTTGGGTGTTTCCTTACCATATATGGTCTTATGTTGCTCAACCCATAATTTGCTTGCAACTTGTTCAGATTGCCTATGTCTTTTCCTTGCTCTTCTTCTCTTACATTTAACATCATGCTGCTTGACTCTTAAAAGAGACTTAAACCTAGAAACATTTAATGCTTCAGCCATACCATCAAATCTGGGTAAGCTCATTCTTTCAAAAAGATCAAGTAACCAATGGTAATCTGGCCCTTTGTGCACATACATCCAGGACATGTTACTTTGTATAAGCCCAAGTAAAGTGGAAACATAGTAGTGAAGCATCTGTAGATTTAAATTCTTTGTTCTAAACTGCAGCAATACATTATGACATAATTCAATTATACTAGTGTGGCAACACCCTAACTCCTCATGAATAATTTATTTTGATTTAGCAATAACAGCTTCACATGCAATTTCATATGCAAGACTATGGAACGGGCAACATAAAATATTTTTTGTTTTGTATGGCTTACCTTGACATGTAATGTCACCTTTTGTTCATTTTCCACAATCACAAACAGTTAAATCATGAAAGAAACATTTACCACCTTCCCATTCATGTACATTTTTTGCATGGTACTTAGCTAGTGAGTGAAGTTAATCTGAAAAGGCATCTTGGTCACAGCCAACAGACTTAACAATAGCAGAAAAGTTTATCCTAGCTGTTTTAATGAAACCTTTAGTGAAACAACCAAAGTCATCCTTCATGCAGTGACACTTTGCTGCAACAATGCCAGGGTGAGTTTTTTTATACTTTTTAATTTGGCTTTTTTTAATTATTTTGCTTAGGTAGCCTTTTTAAATGCTTTTCATGATTCCATGCAATATGACCAGTACACAAAATAATCCTGCAACTAGAAAAATTAGAAAGCAAAGGCTTTGAAGATGTACTGTTGTTATCTTGCACATGAATGCTAATGTTCATTTCATCAGTTACAGCTTTTCTAAAAACCCACTCAGCCCCAAATCCCTCTGCAGATTTTGATGTACCTTCGAACAATTCTTATCATCCTTACCTCTTTGACTGAAATGCTTGTAGTACAAAAGCCCACCAGTTTGATAGTTTCGCAGAGTATACGTAGCATTTTGACTATGGTAGCCACGTGTTAGCCATGCAGCATCACCGCATGTCACAGCATTTGAAATGACCCAAGCTCACTATCATTCTTCTGCTTCATTAATTCTTTTGCTTTTTTGCACATATCATTTAGTATACCCTTGACATGAGGGTGCATCAAAGCTAATGTCTTATAATAAATTGATTTTCCTGCACAGTACATACCAAGGGCATTTCTAAGTACTTTAGCATATTGAGAATACATTGCACCTGAACATATAAATGCAACTTGCAGGGCAAGACCAACTGCTGTGCAGTTTCAGTCTCATGCTAA
>NW_003546246.1:575975-592778 GCF_000090795.2 Amphimedon queenslandica | reverse complement strand
CACGTGGTCATTTTGTGCGATTTGATTGCGTTGGGTAAGTGATACTACATGTATGTACTTGGCAGCTTCCTCAGCATACTATGACATGGATGGCTTTCAAAACAATTTGAGAGCTAATACCATAGATAAGTGATTATGATTAAAAGAAATGGTATGCTTGATTGAGGGAAGTGCTAATTTACTGACCTCATTTCTATCATCATCATTTTCTGCGATAGTAGAGGAAATAGTTGTAGCAGCTGTTGAAGATCCGGCGGTCCACCTAGCCTTGTGAAGAGCTTCAAACCTTTTACTTTGTTTCTTCCGTGGCATTTTAGATTTAAATTTCAACAATTATATTCACTTGAGTCGTCATCAGTATGCATGTGACACGAGCGTCATTGTCAATGAATGTGTTTTATAGTATGGTAGTAGCTGCAGTAAGATGGCTGCAATGTCGAAATACAAGTTAGGGCCTTAAAACTCCTCACTAATATGTAATGAATATTCATCGTATACTTTTTCGCATTAAAAATATTCTTATCAAATGAATCACAGATTAACTTTTGACTAAACAAATCACATTCAAAATATTTTGCATCATAAATTTAACACAATTAAAATTTCAAATTAAAAATCTTTTTATGATAGTACACTGAAAAGGTTCTGTGAATTTTTAAAGGATAAATTTATCAAACAAAAAAAAATAAAAGTAATGCAAAATTATTGGAAATGTAGTAAGAGTAAACTTTTAAATTTAGGCCGGTGTTGATTTGGCTGACCTGTTGAAATGCTATGGAGAATTGTAGGTAAATTGATAACAAAAAAAAAAATATACATTAGGATCTACTAAATTGCTAAATTTTGAGTCGCAACTGTGATACTGGGATTGTACCCTTAATGATAAGCAGTAGTTTATTTGTGCCTCTGTCATATATGTACATGGTGTTATGGTATATATTTGTTGTTTTAATGTTAAGTGTAGTTATTGTGCTATTAGTTGTAAAAAAGTAGGAAAAAAAGCAACTTGACTGGCACTAAATCCAAAAAAATGCTGCAAGATTAATGAAAATAAACGAGAAATGGAAAGTTTTATATCTAAGAATAGATGAAATGCCAGAGCAAACTACATAAGGCAGTGTAACAGGGTCAAAAGCAAAGCACAAGAATTGCATATAAGATAAGTAGAAAAATAAGATTGCTTCTGCAAGACCTGTTCCAAGAAGTTTCATACTTTGAACCCTGGTTATAATTATATTGCAAAAATGTAACAATTGGTGTAACAAAAAAGGATGCAAAAAATAGTAAGTCAATTTGTTATTCCAAACAATATGTAATGCTAATCCAGTTCCTAAACTGATAAAATCTTTAAATTATTGAAGAGCAAAATTTTCTAACAATCCACAACCAAAGCAGCAACAATATAGAGATTGTTATTTAAAAAATCCGAACCCCGAAAGAAGTAAAACAAAGGAACATTATCAAAAATATCTGGGCCTTAAAAACAAAACTCCTTAAAACGGTATTACAAGAATAGACACGCGATATTACATGCTATGAATAAAAAAATTTCTGAGATATAAATTTTTTGATAATGAAATGGATAAATTAAAAATAACACTAAATAAGGGAAATAAGAGGCGGCTAAACAAAGACTATCAAGATCATAACTATGTTTAAATATTGTATAGATTGCATTCTAATTACTCATTACCTGCACCAAATAGTGAAGCAAAGGAATATTTTACGAAAGTTACTAAAGCAATATATTACTGCCCCAAAGTAGTTGATTTATTGCTATCCAGTATGAAAGGTGTATATTTTGAGAACACATCATATGTAATGCTGCATCAAGTATATTGTTAGAATCAATTTTGAAGAGCAGACCCCACAAAATAGACATACTGATACATGCATCTAATAGCATTAGGAAACTGAAGTTGAATATCTTTAGTGATATTAGTGAGCAATGTCACCAAAAAATAGTAGTGAGCCTCATTTTATAAATTAGCGTACTTGTATGCTAAAGATAAGTCTGATAGGCAATTAGATAGTCCAATTGGAATCCCTGTTGACACAAATCGAATCTGTTATGTAGCAGGGATTGTTGATGAGTCATGCATTGATAGAATAGAAGAACATAATAATGATACTGACTCTGAAGATGAAAATTTTGATAATATTAGAATGTTTATTATAAGTGAAAGCCTACCCTCAAATGGCACTGCATAGACAGGTGCGAGCCTTTATTTTACAGTGATATTAGTTCTATTATTGAAGTTAGACAATATTCCATTAAAGAATAGAGGAATCATCTAGAATTGTCCTAATAAGCATTATATGACAAGATCCCTGCGTGTCACAGAAATAGATCAAGTGCATCAACATGATTTCAGTGATAATATAAATGTAACATTAGATAATTTTTTAAAAAAGATAAAAACAGCATTGCCAATATTTAAATACCATATAGCGGGTATATTTCTTCTGGAAAAATGTTCATTCTAAGCAGGATTAGAAAATTTCATTCATTTTCTTTTCGTTCTGAGCAGCCATTTTGCACATGTGGCATTGGGGAAACGCCCTTTTTGTTTCAAAAATGTTTGTTGCACAAGGAATTAGAATGAAATTAAACTTGAACGGAATATACCTGCTATACGGTATTCTGAAATTGTTTGTGAAAGGATAGGCCATCCTATTTTGTGTAGTAGTAATGATACCGATAGTAAATGTATGCTGCATATTTTATGCAATGCATCTATTCATTATCCTTTGTTAAGATGCCTTTTAAGCAGAATATAAACGAAAAAAAAGATTATTCAAAGGTTCGTGAGACATTTAGAACTTCGAAGGTAAAAATTTACTTGCAAAAATTATATTCATGATAATAATTAACTGTTATTGTTGTTAATTTTTAATAATTATTAATAATTGAAATAAACATGTGACTACTTAGTAAGAAATAGCTACTGCTTTTAGTACTTGCTCTTGACTCATCTCCTTGACTACCTCTTGCTCTTCAGCCTCTTCAGAAGATCTTTCTACTGGGTCAGAGCCTCCCCTAAAGGAAAAAATGTAGATCAAATGAAGGGGAGTTCTATCCTTAGTCAAAGTTGGAGACGCTACAATAGCGAAGTGTCTACTGTCTCTGCCAGCTGACAAGTAAACGTTATAACACCCCCACTAGGCATACATTGCATTTGTATGACCAAGCCCAAGGGCCTCAGGCCCAAGGGCAAGGTCATACAATTGCAATGTATCTCGCAGCGGGGGTGTTATCAACATATTTGTGTAGTAATAAGTGGGCATATCAAAGGCGCACGCCAATGCGCATGCTCAGTAGCACCACACCTCATGGTAAAATGGTAGCAATGGAGGACAGGAGGCTCACAAAAAGGCAATTTTATCAACTGATTCAGGCTTTAGGTTGACATAATTTTACTATTTTCAGGCTATAATGTCTGGAAGAGGTCCAGAACAGAGATTCTGCGCTTGCTGACCGGCCATGTATCGATCTTACCTTCCCCACTCATCGTATTTCAGTATTATTGAGGCTTAGTCAACCATTGATTTCAACATGGAAGGAGAGCAGTGAAACTCTACCTGCATGGATTATTGGTCTATGAATCGATCTAAAGTTTTCTACACTCCGGAGACTCACAATTGTTCCGACTTTGTACCCGCTGTCCGTTCCAGCAGGCCACTGGACCTAGGCCAGACTTTATTGCAAGCTTTATTGACAGTTGACTTTTACCTGTACAATAATGTTGTTTCTTATATTTTATTTTAAGAGATTTTTGCTGTCAACCCACAGGGATACAAATAAAACCACAGGGAGTTACAAATGAAAGCTGTGTTACATCACATTTGTAACGACAGGCAGTGCCTTTGATACGCCCACTCACTATTATACAAGTGTTTGTCTTACCATAGTGGAACGTCATTCAGATTACAAACAAGAAGGCATGAAACAAAGTACCATGTTTGACTGCGAGCGTTCAAAATGTTTAGTGGCAAGGTCAAAAAAAATTACGAAACTCATTACAGAGATGATGTATGGTGATCTTTATCCTCTTTGACTTGTTGAATGTAGAGGTTTTGTAATGCTCATGAACTTTCTAGAACCAGGATATAATATACTAATTGCTGCATATTTTAGCACTCTTGTTCATCAAAACCACCAAGCTGCAAGTAGTAAACTTAAAGAAGTTCTACAGAAAGAAGCCAAGAGTGTTTGCCTTACTACAGACATCTGGACAAGCATAGCAAATGACGCTGTGTCTGCTCACTTCATTTCAACAAACTGGACTTTAAATTCAGTAGTGTTGTGTACATCCGCTTTTCCTGAATGACACAGGAGTTTAGATCTTTCTCTAATTGGTTGGTACTACTGAAGAGTTTTGTATCAGTAACAAGATAGTACACAACCAAGGTTTCAATACAGTGATGTGCATGAGATTACTGAATGCAGAAAGGAACTGGGATAGTTTACGCTGCTCCGCCCACAATTTACAACTCTGCATTAACTCAAGTTTGTCCTCGGTGTCAACAGTTGACACGATGATTGCTGAAGCAAAAAAGCTTGTCGCTCACTTCCGCAGCAGAGTCGTAGCTTCCAAAGCTCTGAAAGCACGTCAAAGACAGATGGGTGCAAGCGAAAAGAAGCTTATTCAATCCTGTAGTACTCATTGGAATTCTTATGAAATGATGGTGAGGTTATTGGAAATGAGGTGGCCTATTTTGGCAGTCCTTTGTGACGATACAGTAAAGTGACAGATATCTAGATTTGATATCTGAGTCTTGGACTTTTATGGAAGAACTTGTGGAGATACTGAAGCCTTTTAAGGTGGCTACAACCTTTTTTCAATACAAACATAATTGTTCCGTGTCCTGCATAATACCTATTATTCATGGTCTTGACCTCAATATCCAGCAACAACCAGATGATTCTGTAGCTATTTGTCAAGTTAAAGCAAAAATTTGTCAAGAACTCCGAACTCGGTGGAAGCTAGACAACCTGGAGTTAAACAGTTAAGATGTCATTGCTCCTGTTTTAGACCCAAGGTTTAAAGAAATGAAATACCTGAATAGTGAATAAATAGCATCTGTCAAAGGAGAGATGAAACAACAACTGACCCTCCTGCCCACTGCTTTTACTACTAATGCTCAAGAGGAAACAAGTCAAACTACAGAAGTTACATCAGCTACTTCTGCTTTAGACATTTTATTGGGCCCAGAAGAAAACATTGGATTTTCCAACCTTGAGGAAGAAATTGAAACTTACTTGCTTCAAAAGCCCCCAGGAAGAGAAACCAATTCTTGAACAGGTGGAACAAATCATACTCATTTTATCAATTTGGCTGAGCATTTAAGGTCAATATTGTCAGTTCCAATTACTTCAGCATCAGCACAAAGACCATTTTCTAATGCTGGACTTACTGTTAGCCAGTTGAGAGCTTGTTTAAGCCCTGAAACAGTGGATTTTTTGGTATTTTTGAATAAGAATGATGTATTTTTGAAGAAGTTTTTTAAAAAACATTTAACATTGTTATTAAGACAGGAAGTGGGGTGTGGTTTAGTCAAAAGTTCGACCTTGTTTTTTTTTAATTAGCAACCTTTGAAGGTTAAGAATCTTCCTTCATTTATACCCTGCTTTTAAGACACTTATGTTGCTAGATATGCCCATTTAAGTGACATAGCACAATTGATAAATTTAAAAATTAATGAAGCTGATGAGACTGCATTTGATAATGTGCATTACGCTATAAGTGATGGCAAAGAAGAAGACCCATTTAGAATACCGAACATAGATACGGTACTTTATTTTCAAATAGAGATGCTATTGATGAATTTAAAAAGGCTTTGTCTGATCTGGCTGTTAATGCTTGTAGAGGCTTTTAAGATAATGTCTGTCATTGAAGCTAGTAATTTAAATAGCAACATTTAAAATATTGTATTAGATTACATTAGAGAGAATGATCCTACAGCATTAATAAAGTTATGTATATATGTAACCATTGTAAACCTATTACTAGGAATAACAAAGTTGCAGCACATTGTGTGCTTACAGTGTGAGCCACTACCTAAAGAATTGGAAAATTTGGATCCTTTACGTTGCCAGTCACTACAGAGAGCGAAATGTTTTCAGACTATTGTAAGGCTAGGCACACGCACCTTAAAAGTGCCTACCTATAATTCTTTGAAGGCTCTTAAAGGTA
The DNA here is from genome assembly GCF_000090795.2 of Amphimedon queenslandica. Lineage (NCBI taxonomy): Eukaryota > Metazoa > Porifera > Demospongiae > Haplosclerida > Niphatidae > Amphimedon > Amphimedon queenslandica. The sequence goes on along the minus strand of NW_003546246.1, from coordinate 586,581 downwards.
CAAAGTTATATTTAACACAGCCATTAGAAAAAACAGTTGAATTTTTAAATGAGGTTGGTATAGATACTATTCATTTGCGTAATCCAGAATTTTATAAAATTATTAATGGACAGCCTACAAATTAAATAATGTCTGGCGTAGTTTAGATGATGTAAGTAAAATAAAAGCAGCATTAAGAAAATGAAAAGAAATACATTGGCTTTATAGAAGTGTAGACAATGATTCAATTCATGAATGGTCTACAAATGTTGTACAAATAGTTAGCAATACTAGTTGCAAAATGCTTGAAAAAGCAAACGATCAAGATATAGAAGACCTTTTGGCATATACAATTAGAAATCTTGATAGTAAAATTGCAACGCATTTTGATATCAGACAATATAAACTAGTGAGTGTAGAAGAAGCGACTATAGACAATAGGAAAGAGCATCTTGATCTGTTATGCTTTCTTACTTTATTTCCTACTGGACAATATGGAGAGCATCATCCCAGACAAAGCAATCCAGCACAGACTTTATCATTTAGCAAATACATAATATCTACACTTTTAAATAAAGATGCCAAATTTCACAGAAATCATTCATATTGTCTGCACTATTACGGATTAAAAGTTAACAAGGCCTTAGAAACTGGCATATATAATTCACTGAAAACATCAAGAGGCAACGTTGGTCAAACTGTTGCTGAAATATTAGAAGAAATTAATGTTTTAGATCAAGAACTTGAGGGCAATTTAAGTACCATGTTGGCTCCAGTATGGGGCACAAATCAATATTGGTTTCGTTTGAAAGGTAAAGTCAAAGCAATGATTGCTGAGTATGGCTCTACAACACTTTTCCTAACATTAAGTTGTGCTAAATAATATTCAGCTGATATAGCACAATATTTAAGAAAAGTAAATAATGCTCCACAATCACATAGTCTTTCTAGATTATGTACTCAGGACCCTGTTTCAGTATTGCGACAATTTTCATACAAGTTTCAGCATTTCTTTAATATACTTGTTCTCCAGACAGGTGTTTTGGCAAAGTTGAGCAATAATATGTTAGAAAAGGTATCTATGATATCCAATCTAAATCTAGCATTCTTACACATGCGTTTAGAAGATATATTTGGAACTCAGTGGCGGAGTTAAACCCGGGCCCATACGGGCCTAGGCCCGGGCATCATATCTCTGTAATGAGATTCATTAGATGCAATGTAAACAATTCCTTGCCTAAAGTTTAGATAAAGGCAACCACAAGCCTCACCAGAGTACTAACAAGTGCATACAGGTGCTTAAAAGTAATTAGCAAGCACTTTTCAAGTAAAATACCCAAAGAAAAGTTAAAAACTGGACACACCCACATCCGGGCCTGGGCATCAGTTAAGTTCCTGCTCTGCCACTGTTGGAACTAATGAATGGTTTGGATCCAAAAATATTTTATTTGTAAGTGACCTCTTACAATTGCCACCAGAAAATTTTAGACCAGTATTTTATAAAATTGGCAACGAACTATTAGCAAGTAGATTTGGAGAAGCAATTGGAGTAAAACTTTGTAAAGAAACAGTAGAATATGATGTACTAACAATCAATAAGTGACAAAAAGGAGACGAAAATTTCTTTAAAATGCTTCATTCTGTTAGGTATGGCTCTCTGACTGATGAAACTTTAAAAGTCACATATTTAATGTTTCAATACAACCAAAAATTTAAGGAATTAAGGATCAAATCCTCCAATTTGCCTACTTTTTAAAGTAAATGCCTGCCAAAAAATCAATGAATAAATGGAAAGTCTAGAAACTGAGAAAATAGAATTAGCATGTGTTGGTGTTGTCGATGAAAGTGACAACACAGCAAAATTTGACAAAAAACAAGAACAAAAATTAGAGAAACTAAAAGATCAACCAAGCAAAACAGCTCATTTAGAAACTGTATTCTCTTCAGCAATAGGCTGTAGAGTAATGCTAAGACGTAGTATTGATGTGACTGTAGGATTAGTGAATGGTGCCATTGGTACAGTAATGGGTATTTATGCTACACGTATATCAATTAAATTTGATTATATTGATGTACCTTGTGACATAGAAAGGTAGATTTTTGCTATCCAAGAATTTGTATATACATAGGAAATGGTTTCCCCTTATACTTTCCTATGCTATTACTATACATAAATGTCAGGGCCTCTCATTGAATACAGCCATTATTGATTTATCTACTGATGTTTTTGGGATGGTATGGCATATGTTGCATTGTCTTGTGTATGTACATTAAATGAATTACATTTATTATCATTTGATCCTCTTTCTGTTAAAGTTAGTAATACATGCATTAATGAAATTAAAATGAAATATTGAAAAGACTTACCTCAAATCAAGAAAGGTAATGAAAAGAAGAGAAAGATTCAAGTGACTGGTATAATTGATGATGGTGAATCTCGTAGTAATAATACCGAGGTGTCTGTAAGTCATGTACAAAGTAGTAGTGACAGTACTGTTAGTAGCAATAAACGTAAAAGTACCAATTTGCAAAAGTCTGTTTCCCATAACAAGAGTAAAGTATATGATGCTAATGCTTTATATAGCCCAAAAAATGAAAGTTAATATAGACAGTAGTATTGTCAATACTGCCTTGGTACTGCCTCGCCCAAAAACAGTTGATAAATTAATTCTTTGAATTAATTAAAGGACATGGAAACCAAATTTAATGTCAAAGATAATGATATTTGTAGTAGTTTGGTTGTATCTTTAAAACTCTCAAGCATTAAATTAAAGACAAGTAAACCAAAAGATGATGTCATCTCTACTTATAAAGAGCTTCCCAACACAGAAATTGTGAGAGACAATGGGATTATTATTATTACCGTGGTAATGCAGAATTGAAAAGAAGCTGGTGCAAAAATTTAAACCTTAAGTTTGTAACAACTGCTAGAATCTTACCTGGTAGTCCAACAACACCATTGTCAGATAAAAAAGTTGCTAATAGTACTCTTGATGTCCTGGTGATGAGAACAGTTCATTTTATGCCCCTTTTATATCTCATTACTGGGTCAATTTCTCAGCATTAGCAATTACGTAAAGCAATTTTAAAGCACATATTTAAAGCATGTTGGTACTAATCCTTCCGAAGCAGTTGAGTCTATTAATATATCTTAAGCATTGATTGGTGATGGAAAGTGGGCATGGTGAATGGGAGGTCCATGTTCTGAAAAACACTGTTTCTTTAGTGTTACTTGATTCAGTTGAATGTCACTGCCAGTGCAATGTGAGTGATGTGTGAGTGTGTGTGAAAACCTCTGGTGCATATCCACCCAGTAAGGCTCAGTATGAAGCGATCAAACTGCATTCAGAAAGTGAGATTAATCAATGTATACAACAGTGAATATTAATTACTTGTTGCTATAATGGACTGGGAGAGGGTGTGAAAGTGGTCTACTGTTCATTAAATTTTAGCATTCATTCAAATTTGTTTGACTATCATTTATGTAGGACAGAGGGTTAGGAAGGGGGAAGCTGTCATCATAATATCTGGATCTTGTTTGTGGCTTGTACTACATGTTTATTACAAATAACAGGTGCTTATGGACCTGGGTGCTGCTGAAAAATTTTGAAGGACAAGATAAATTTTAGAGTAACGTTAAAAGTTGTCATTATACTTGTACATGTAGTATCATTCAAGCAGTGATTTAGTACATATATTAATGATCATCATACATCCTAATACTGCTATCAATGCTGTGTGCATTCTTAAGTTAATGCTTGCTGGCTGATGTTGTGCATTTGAATGATGGTGCCATCAATGCTGTGCGCATAATAAATGCTTGCCAGCTGATGTTGCGCATCTTTTGTTCATGTTCGTTTAATCAAAAATATTGTTTGCACTTGGAAATTCTTACGTACATAATGTTATTGTATTTTAAGCAGGTCATCATAGTATCTTATCTGAGGATAGCATTAGTAAGCAATATTATGTCTAAAATACATGCATGCGCATACATGTATGATCCAATCAGAAACACTGTGGTTGCTAACATTATCATTATTATTATGTATGTCACATTCATACTTTATACAGGTACTTACTTGGCACAAGGACTACAATGTGGTTTTAAAGAGTGAGGTCTGACTTGGAATGAGACTCATAAGTATGTTTATGACAAACATAAGGTATAGCATACATATGCATGTGCATGTTTATCACAGTGTATTGTACTTGTAGTGGATTATTAGTGCATTTCTTGTACTTGTAGTGTTTAATGATTATCATGCATGGAATTTATTCCTTTTCTATTTTGATTTATAATATATCTAATGGAGTTACAAGGAATATGAAAGCTGATGTGATTGGAAATAAAGTTTGTTCACCATTATTGTTTGTACTATTGTTATTATTACCCTGTAAGTTAACATTGCTTGCTTTTGATATGTTTTATTACTATGTTTTATAGGTGGCAATTACAGCTGGAAATGATTTCCTGATTCAGCAATACTTTGCTTGACATTGGACTGTGCAATATAATCAAAGTCAATTCTAGATTTAGATTGTTTTAACTAAATTAATTTTTTTATTAAATGTAACTTAAATGTTTTGTTGCAGCTCCTGGATCAGTAGTTGCATCATGCAATAGAAGGTGTCAGTTTACCTCTGTAAAGGTTTCATATTATTGTTGTCTTAGCATTGGAATATGTAGTAAGATGGAGAGTATTGTGAGATGTCGTATGTGTTCTGCTATGGGTTATGATATTAGCCGAGGTTACATATTGTACATTCTATTCATGATTGTATCGTTAATTATGGCCACAGTAAGTTTTTTCTTTACTCAATATAAATGAATGCTTGCCAATGGATTTTTTGTTGTATGCATGCATGTTCTCATTAGCACAAAACTAATCGTTTGCAGTTTGGAATGTATTCACGTCTTCAATTAATGTGTATTTCCACAATGCAGGTCTCGTAAATAATACTTAATTCAGAATGGCATAATTTAGCAAATTAAACGGTGTGTGTCTCAATTACATGTACAGTGTACATGTATGTACATATACATGTATGATTCAATAAGAGCTAAATATACATTGTGGAGCTATACATGTCATTATGTATATTAATTGCATTTATGCTATTCTTAATTTGTTACTACATATACTAGATGAATGCAAGATATTCTGGGGGCAAGCCTGACAGTTAATTGCAGATTAATACATTTATATACGATTATGGATTTTACTAAATGCACAACATAATCATCATGCATTAAGATATTGAGGTGGGCGATACCAGAATTTTGGAATCAATACCGATACCATGTAGTCTGAGTATCAGTATCGAGTAGTGAATGAGTAGTGAGCTACTGTGCATGCGCAGATAAGTTAATTAATAGTTGTTAATATTAATGGTTAATTAATTGATCATAATTGATAATTAAACAAAGGCAAGTTTTTGTTCAAGAACAATATCATGTCCACGTTCGTTGGTTTCAGATGGCTTCTTTGAGAAATAAGTTCTCCTGCCATTGAAAAAAGGCGTTCAGATGGTACTGATGACCCGGAATTGCAAGGTACTTTTTAGCTATTTTCATGACGTGCAGAAATTCATGTCCATTTTCTTTCCACCATAGAAGTCGGTCGTCCTTTCAGGCAATGACTTTCGCTTAAAAGTATCTCTTGACCTTAATGAAACTATCAGTTGAGTCTGTCCTGTGTGAAGGAGCTTGACAAACCTTCCAGTCAAATGAAGCCCATAGGCTATTCTCTGTTGGTGGTGGCCCGCTGGCCGACTCGGTATCATCATTTCTTAACTCTTCATTTGCTGGCACAGCTAACATAGTGTCTATAACCTCGCTCTTCAGTCTTCTGATTGCTTGATCCACAGCAGCTGAATTAGCAAGTGCTAACTTTTTAAACCTTGCATCAAGGAGTGTCGACATGGCCATAGTATATTATTGCTCAACTTGAAAAAATCTGCTCATAATTTGCTGAACAAGTAATGGCCGTAGAGGTACATCTGGACCATTTCAAGTTGCTTTTAGGAGCATTTTGGTCAAAGGTATGATTATTGATATTGATACATATTTATGACTGCTTATTTCCTCTGTAGCTTGAAAAAAGGGTTTGAGTAGGACAAGTGCATCACTGATTCTCTCTTTTTCCTCAGTTAATATGCACATGGCAGGCTTTTCTAAAAGACAGTGTTGTTGTGACTGTCTCATCTTGAGGTAAAATTCTCTCAAACATCAAGTATGTAGAATTATACCTGGTTACTACATCTTGGATGATCTTGAGCTCTGGCATGTTTATCTGTTGTTGAGTACTCCAAGAGTTTTTCTGATGACTTAGTTCTCCTGTGAAAGTGAGCAACAATAGCTTTACATTTCTGTTTTATCACTGACAGCCCAGGTTCAGCACCAAGAGAATCTCGAACAACAAGATTTAGAGTATGGGCAAAGCATAGCAAGTGATTCCATCCCATCAATTCTATTCCACAGTTTCTGTTTGAAGCATTGTCAGTCACACAGCATGAAATCTCTGGAGATCCCCAATGACTAACAATTGTGGTTAATTCTGTTGATATATGTAGCCCTCTATGCTCAGTATTGAAGTTAAACGTCTCCAGTACATAGCTCTCTAACGTCCAGTTGTCAGCTATAGCATGTGCTGTTAAACAGCAGTATGAAAGACCTTGGTAAGAACTCCAAATATCTGTTGTCAATGCTATATGTGTTAACTTCTTTAATTCTTGATGTAGCATTTTTTTTGATGTCTGTGCACTTCATTGGTAACATTGTCCTGGTTATAGTTCTTCTACTCGGAATTTCAAAACGGGGATCAAGAAGTGATGTGTATTTCTTAAAACCAGAGTCCTGTACTGCTGCATATCTGTTGTAATCATTTCCACTAATGTATCATCCAGCTTCTTGCACTTTGCAGAATCCTTTGGATACTTTTTTGTGGACGAAAGTCTCTCTGTAAGCGTTATTTGAGTTGAAGTTGATGGTGAAACATTTTTCCTCTTGTCTTGCTCTTCGACACACTTCTGATGCTCCTCATTGTGACAGGAGCTTAAGTGTTTTATCAGGTTGCTGGTGTTTTCTACAGTGCTTAACCTTTGCTGTGCAGCTACCAGCCAAGCAGACAGCATATTCTGCTTCCTGTTTAAAATAGTCACTTCTTGTTCGTTTCGTCATCTCCTAACTTGCTGAGTCTGATTATGATACTGCTACTGCAAAACACTGCTCAATTTATAGTTTGAGGAAAGTTCTAGAGTTAAGCTCTAGAACATTCAACATGCATGGATCATGTGGTAAAGACATGACTAGATGGTTCTGAGACTGATACAGAAGGATCTGGACCACAAGGTGCTAGCAATGAAACTCTTAATTTGCACAATAAATATAATGAATAAACAATTGAATTTACGACGATAATAATTATTTTTATTCTTAATTATGAAAGGTGTACACATATTAATGACGTCAAAATGGGTGTGGTCTTATCCTCTGACATCATAAGTAGGTGTGGTCACACTACTTGATACTTGGATTTGGTATCGGAGGCCTGGTATCGGATAAATGATTACTTTGGTATCGTATTGCCCACTTCTATGAAGGTAAACTGAAATTTGTTTTGAAGTAATTAGTAGGTTCAACGATGGACTTGTTTCACCACATTTTGTGCATCATAGATCAGCTTTAGCTTTCCAGCATTGAATAATTTTTTCTTCAATTGAATTACCATTAATGTCTTTAATAATATTGAATAGTTGATCATTGTAAGCAATTAGGTGCCAATTTGTATTATCTTTCTTGATACCTGGAATTTAGCAGATTTAGTAGTGTCACACCTAGTTATTTTAACTGTTGCTTTACATTTTGAGCATTTACCAATTGATTTACTTGTCAATTGCACTGTTCCATTGCAGTTGACACAAGTGACATAATCAGAAACTTGCATGACAGCACTGATTTCTCCTTTGGCTACCATAGGTGTAGCTGTGGCTTGAAATTGAATTGCATTTATAATTATCATTGGAAATTTCTTGAATATCTTCAATCTGTTCAATAGTATAGTTAGTTGATAGTAAAAGATATTTCACAGCATCAAACTGGCATACTACAACTTCTTGTAACTTATAACTTTCACCTTTTTGCCATTAGTCAATGTCCTGCTGCCAAAGAACCACATGACATGTGCTGTTGCAGTAACAAGGAATGCAATCTTGATTTGTGAGTGTCTTACCATATTTAGATGTCACATCAGTAGCAGCATATACTTTCACAACCTTTTCTACTACTCTAACAACCTGGTTAATTGCTGTACTACTCAATTCATCAATCGTGATTGTTGCAACAGATGTTAGATCCTCTATATCACTTGCATCCAACTTGAACTTTTTTGGCGATACTTTTCAGTCTTAATTACTAAACTGGAATCAAATGAACTCTTCCTGATTTTACATCCACTTACTGCTACTGGCACATTATCCTCCATGAACTTATCAAATGACAGTTTTAAGTTAGGATCAAGTGACATGAAGCGATCATGGCTTATTCCATTACACATCTTTCCTCTAAAATATCGAGTTTTCTCTCTTGCTGGTTTTAACAGCAGATAACTCCACAATCCACCCATGTACAACGACATCATCGTCCACCTGAATCTTGTGAACTTATAGCTATGCTTAACTAGAGTAGAGCTCTGTTTGGATGCCATGTAGACTACACAGTTGACTTATTCATTATTTAAGAGCAATCAAACTGAAACTATTTTTACTGAGTCGCTTTCAGCACGAGGCAAGCTGTCAATTATAAGTGTGTATCTATTTTTAGACCTGCATGTTGGCTTCTTTCATAAATAGATTCTATATTCAGTATACTATCTCTCCACCATTATTATTAGGCTATTATATAGATCTCTAGAAACATCTATCTATATATAGAACTTTAAGTGTTAAATCAAAATGGCTGAGGAATTTTAGTATTGTAGAGACTAGATTAAGGACTATGAAGATAACAAGAAAGAAGTTAAAGTCCATGCATGAAAAAGTAAAAAAATTACTGCAGGAGCACAATGAAAAGTACAAGAAGTTAGAAAAGACTCACAATACACAGAAAGCTGATTATGGTAAAGTACAAGCTAAGAAATTGCAAACAGATTATGATTAACTGCAAAGTCTGTTTGACAAGCTGCAATTGGATGGTGACAGAATGAAGACAAGGCTTTCAAATTATAAGGATGAAGATAGACAACATATTCAAGAAAAGAAAGCTCAACAAAAATTGTTGGAAGAAGAGGATATTATAAAGAGAAAAGTTAGGTTTGTGGAAGAAGAGAAAGAGAAGCTTAAAGAAGAAGGTGCACCATAAAACTATCCATGCAGCGTCATAGAATCACTTCCGCCCGTCACCGTGTAAAAGGAGGTGCCCTGGGCACAATATGGCGGCCGCTTTTGAAAGTTACAAAATGGCTACCACAATGGCATGGCTGTCATCGTGGTTCAATCAGTGGCATAACGCACCAAAATAACATGAAAACTTGTAAAGGCGAGGCTATAAAGCCACAAGCACATGTAGACAGTATGGCTACTAGCAAAATGGTATAGTTTACTTGAAGTCAAAATAATTATTACCAAATTTCATTAAATGTTTTTTTCTGAAGATTCAAATTGTATATTCGGAAGACCTGATTGCCAGTCTAACACAGGCTGTCAATGATGCTGTCAGGCAGGCTAATACAGGCTAGTGGTGAAGATATAGTCTTCACCACTACACAACAAACCAGTTGAACCACTAACAGCAGCCAGTCATAGTCTTCAGGTAGTGGTTCCATCACTAGACCCTCCATGGTCTTGGTCCTCATCCAGGTCCTTCGACTGGCAGTGGCAATGTTCAAGGGTCCAATAGAAGAAGTAAATTAAAAAATTTATAAATAAAGAATCACTAAAATGAATGATAATATCAATAGGGCTGAATGGATATGGGGATGGTGACGAGCCTCCAGTACTTGGTGGGGACAATGCATGTCTGCACTGCCACCTGATGCCATGTATCATTGAAAAACCACCGTCATGGCTCAGGGGCAGTGCTGGCCCCAGTCTTGCTAATGCACCTAAAAGGTACTCCCTATACCGGAAGTTCTGGTCACTGCTGGCGAGGTTCCGAGTATGGGAGGAGCCTCAGTATGTCGCACCCAAGGAGACCTTCACCTCCAGTGACGACAAGAGGGAGGTAATGCCTGTGTGCATTGTTACTGTGAGTCATATATTGATATAAGTCTGACTAATAACTTATGTATAACAGGAACTAAGAAGGCAGTACCCGAATCCACCAGGCGTCCCATACACAGACTTTCAGCTATCCTAATAATAAAAATAATTCATTGTTAGTATGTTTGTAAACTTAGCTTTTTCATTATACATGTAATTCCTCTTCGTAAATATGTCCATGCTTGTATAACTTGCTCAGCTCACCTCACAACCATATCACCTACAGTACATATCCTAAGTGATGTACATATAATCAAAAGTCTTACCTCAACACTTCAAATTTTACAAATTGTAGCAAGAAACAATGACATCAACAACAGTAGCAAGTATACTTCAATAGTCTTCCTGTTCATCATCTAACTCATCT
>NW_003546246.1:521268-574498 GCF_000090795.2 Amphimedon queenslandica | reverse complement strand
AATAAATTAGGAAATAATACTCTTAAGATACCTGCCTGTAACTGATCATCTTTCGGTCGATCATGCCACATGTACACCAACGTTTCAGTACCAAAACCAAATCCTCAAAAGCAGATACTTGACTCACAAACAATGGCTGCCTTCATCCCCATCACCAGTGTATATACCTTATATAATATCATCAATAATTTAAACACAACATAACTACCTGAAGTATTCAGCATAGCAGAAGAACTACTTGTATCATGAGACTTAACCCCAGAGCCCTCCTATTCAGCTAGATCGAGCAAGTGAGACAGCAGTTCCAAGTTGTCAATAGGTCGTCTCCACTTAGTAGCCAAAGAACCCTTAACTCTATCAAGCCTAGCTATAAAATGATCCTTGTCTTCCTTTTGACCAAAATTCAGCTCCATTTGGAACCGAAAACCCTCTCTTCTAGCACGTTTCTTCAAAGAACCAACACAATCAGCAGTAGACATTTTTGCATGTGTATAAAAACGGAAACCACCATGCCCAGGGCACCGCCTTTTATACCGCACCTTCTTCTTTAAGCAAGAAATTAGAAAAAGGAAGAAGTCTACTGACTGAATGCATGCATACACATCAGTGACCAACCATAATGTTGTTAAGATATTTCACAATTAATAATAGTTTGTGGAATTTAAAAGTGAGAACAATATAAAAATAAAATGATGACATGATCATAATTTATACAGGTTAATGTTTATGCAAGTGCAGTGGTCTTGCACACTGATATACAGTGTGATGGCAGCACCATCACGAATAGGTGCCACTGCTTAGCTGGCCCCCACACCACCACCCGCCTACAGAAAAAAAAAATCCATAAAGTCAAACACATGCAGTAAAACAGAAGTTACCTTTAAAAGGGCAAATAAGATTTTGCTGGTACTAGAGGTACGAGTCTTTATCTAGTCCCCCAAGTCCGTAGGGCAACTAGCTCTGTAGTGCTGAACAGCTCTACATGTCTGTCTCTATAGTGCCCAAGGCCTGGGACAACTATAGCTCCACAGAACTGAACAAGGCTACCAGCAAAGCAGCATCCACAATGCAACTAAATAGACACCACCCACAGCGTGTTGGCCCATCAAGCCATGAAGTAAGGCTCACTTAACTTGCAACATTGAACAGGAATGTAGGACTGTGTTCTTCTTCATCTCAACACCAAGCAGAGTCAGCTCCAAACTGAATAGCTACCACCCAAAGTGTGTATGGCAATCAGTAATCAGCCAACCTAGCTCACTTGCAGTGGCTGTGGGTCTTCTTTCTTGTCTTCTTCTTGAGTCTTTGTCTCTTCTGATCTTATCTTCTTAACCTCACTTGCAACACTGAACAGCCTTAAACCTCTAGTACCAGCTTTTAAACTTGTTTCCAAAGTTGTCTTGTGATGACAACTTTAAGCTGATGGTCATGTTAAACTAAAAATAATGGATACATACAGATAATATACATATATACAGTAAATACTAAGCCACTAATGACTACAAAAAAAGCATTATTCATTGATACACAAGATGGAAGAGTGAATATATGCATATGTATCTTGATTAATTAATTGCTAAAATTATAATTATTACACGTATTTTTTTAAAGTTACACTGAAGTTGTGATCCATTTCTTTGATCTATTATTCTTTGCTCCTTCCTATTGATGAGGTGATGATGGTGGAGATGGTGTTGGTGGAGAAGGTGTCATCCACTCCATGTCTTCTTCACTACCTACAGGTAGTGGCAGATCTAGGATTCTTTTTCTGGGGGGCACAATAATTAAAGATGTGGTTTTAATTAATAAATATGCTCATGAATGAAAAGGTGTGGTTCCTTTGCAATGAAGGAGTGGTTATAAAGCAATTAAGGTGTGGTTATGGATAAAGGAGATTAGGTTTTGGTCACTGTTGTGACAATTTTTTACTAAGAGAGGACAATGCGCCTATTCTTAACAGATGAGGCAAACTGATCAATGATGGCTTCATGATGTAGCTCTTGACCTATTTCTCCTTCAATAGACAAGATAGCTAATGCTGACAGACGTTCCTGGCCCATAGTACTTCTCAGACAAGTTTGATCCTCTTCAAAGCTGAAAAAGAGTGTTCACTTTCAGAACTGGTGACTGCTATTTTCATGGCAATTTGTGCCAGCTTAGAGAGTGTGCTATATGCTGGTTTAAATGATAAGCGGTAACATCTGAAGGAAGCTAAAATGTCCATTGAGGATGTTTCAGAGAGTCTCTTCACCAGTTCTACTTCAGTCTTCAGATCATTTCCTGGCCGTACTCCATGCATCTCAGTGAAAGAAGTGAGATCATCAATGGAGAGAAAATTGGACAATTTTGGAGTGCAAGCTGCTATTCCTTTCTGAACGTCGATATTATTGTGGACTTCAAATCTCATTAACTCACACAGAAACTTTTTCTAGGACTGGATTGTAAAACTGAGTTTTAAACTCTTGCTTTGGCAGTGAGTTCCTAGTTTGTTCTTGGCCTAGTGTCTCATATACATTGCTATCATATAGTCTAGCTGGTGTAACTGTCCTACGTCTTGTGGGTACTTGACTTGAGATATCATGGTTCTCAGCTAATCGAGTAGCATCGTTATAAACCTTATCCTAGTATGTATCAGACCGATAGTCCATATGTACACTTTTAGTAGCTACCACAAGCTAAGTAGCACAAGGCAGATTGATGTTGCTACTCTCTAGATTATCAGACAACCGTTTCGTTGCTGTAAGTACTCTGTCAAACATAATTGGAGGGAGAAGAAAGGAGAAAGATTTAATCTGATGAAGTAACCCACGTGCTTCAATGGCCCATGAGTATTCATTGACTGATGAATCAGCTACCTCTTCTACTGTGAGAATGAGAGAGTCGTATTTGCGACATACAGCATTAACGGCTGCATATCTACAAACCCAACGGGTGTCTGATTGTTTTTATAACTTCAGGTCTGGCTCATTTGGTCTACACTGACTCTGTTTGGCCATGAACAATACATGAATGTTTGAAGAGGATACAAAAATGTACAATGCTTCCAGAAGTGTTAAAAACTCGGATGCAGGTTTGACAGACTTAACCTAATCAGCCAAAACTAGGTTTAGAACATGGGCATAGCAGTGAATTTAAGTTGCATAAAGAGCAAACTCTCTCACTCTGGTTTGTACACCTTTACAGTGACCACTCATTACACTGGCTCCATTATAACCCTGGCTCACCATCTTATTCAGATCTAAATCATATGTAGAAATGAGCTGTTTGAAGTATGACGATAGGCTTTCAGCATCCAACTTTTTAGCATGAAGAAACGTAAGAAAATGCTCATGTACAGATCCATCATTGACAAAGCAGAGTACAAATGACATTTGCTCCTGCTTTGAGCAATCCCTCAATTCATCAACAACAATGCTTAGAACCTTGCTTCCCTCACACTATTGCAAATGATGCTTGCCACATTGTTACCAAGAAGTTTCAGTAGATCATGCTGAACACTGTGGGATGTGTTTGCAGCATTTCTTGGACCATGTTGAAGCTTTTTCTTCACTACATTATCATGATTGCTAATCATGTCAATGAGGCCCAGGAAATTCACTTTTTTCCTCGAATCAGCTCCTACCCTGTGAACACGAAGTGCTTTCTCATGTGTGGCACAGTACATCAAAACCTCAACAATGGTCTTTAAATAGTGTCTGTTATGTTGGACTTGCTCTCTACGAGCCTGACTCAAAGTAGATGTTATGGAGGTTTGAGACCATTGAGCAAGCAAGTACTCACTTCAAGCTGCTACTGCATTGATGTGTCTATTTGATAAAGTGTGCTTTCTCATCCGACCACTCATTCCTGTAGCTGTCTTCCAATACCTATACCCAGTTGATACAAAGCACTCATCATCTCTCTGGACACCAGTAGAAAAGAAACGGCAAGCATAACAGTAGACTGCATCTTTTGAGATAGAATATTCTAACCAGGTATGCTTACCAAACCAAGATGCATTGAATGATCTACCATTCTCCTTTGGAAAAGTGGCATTGTGTGGCTGGACTGGCTTCTGATCTATACCATGAGCTATATCAGGAGGAGCAGCTGTAAAATTTGACAATGTCCCACTTATGATGAATCTCCTGAGATGATACATCAACTACTGGTTCATCAATATCAATGGAATCAATGCTTTCGATATCAATGGAGTCACTATGATGAGCACAAGGTGTTGGCAAAGATCCATTACTACCACTAGAACTCTGAACAGAATTCTTACTTCTACTATTACCTAATTAAATGGCATATAGATGACCTTTTTAACATTATGGTATATATCTACTTACTAGAACAACCAAACAGTGTTAGACTTATAAGACTTTGAGGCCATTGTTATAGTGTCAGGTGTAAAAAATGTGGTTTATGGGTTGGCTTAAGTTGTAAGCATGCATTGTGCATGTTATTACAGTGGTGGGTGTATATTATTATGCATTATAATAACAATTATAACTGATTATGAGTGGGATGGTCAGTATAGAATTTTTGGGGGGCATTGCCCCCCATGGCCCCCCTAGATCCGCCACTGCCTAAAGGTTGTAGGGATGAAGCTGATGTTAGAAAAGTGTCATCCACTCCATGTGAGATGTTTCTTGATCAGATACTGATAGTGGTATGTTTTCAAAAGATGGTTCAGCTGTTGAAGACAAAGCAAGTGTAATTTTCTTTCCTCTTCTGAAGACGTTTACTATTAGCAATGCTCTTGAGTGATTGAAGAGGAAATGGTGGCATAAACAGAATATCCTTCAACTTCCTTACTTTGGAGCAAGCAACAAATGTCACTTCACAAGAGAACTCCTTTTTCCCTTCATTAATGACGGCTTTATCCTGAGTGAGTCCTTGGGACTTGTGGATTGTCACTTCCCTTGAGTGGTAGTTGAAGGCGTAAACATTGACAACCTGAAGGAGACCAATTATGGCATACTGGAGTGATTTGTACTGTTGCATCATGTACAGTTGGTGCTGTGTAACGATCAAACCATACCATCACAGCCACTGGTATATGAGGTGTGGTTTCTTTGTAACAGATAGCTTCAACTGTTCCCATTGCTTCATTAACTAATCCCACTTCAACCCACAAGTTGCTAGGTAGCATCACTCTTGCTGATTTTGCTAGCATCACAACTGGTTCCATGCCACCAGCATCATCAGATGGAGCTTTCGCTGCATTGGCTTCAGTGTGTACTGCCTTGATAGTAGCAATAGGATGACCACACTCACGTAACATAGCAACATTGTGATCAACAACAGCTTCAACTGTAGGGAACATTGAAGAGCATTTACATATGGAGACTTGTCTTGTACTCTACTTGGTGTTTGATCCATGAGGTGGTTCCAGTCTTCCGTTGTATGTCCATTCCTGAGATGCATTAGAATGTCATGAAATCTGATCTGATCACGATCTTGTCCAGATTGCCTCATTACTTGGGTTAGAGTAAATGCTGTCTCAAACTGACTGTGTGCTTTATACCCCTGGTTTGATAGGTCTGATTGTGTGACTGTAGTATAAATGGGAAGGTCCATCACTGGTGGTAACTGTCCAAAATCTCCAAACAATAAAATTGAGCACCCACCAAAAACAATTTGTGACTTTCCATAAAATGCTTGCCTCAGTCTACAGTCAATCATACCAAAGGTCTTCCTCCCCACCATTGACATCTCATCAATGATGAGGTATTTGGTACATGACATTTCATCTTGGTCTTTTGGAGATTGCTTCCTTACATTTCCTTAGAGTCACCTCTCACTGGTAATTGTAGGAGACTATGTAGTGTCCTTCCTTCAATGATAAAAGATGCCACTCTAGTTGGTGCTGACACTACCACCCAACAACAACCTCAAGCAGTTTGTAAGATAGGATTTACCAGTACCAGCTGTACCATTGATGCTGATGTGGAGTGGTTCTTCACAGTTACTCCAAAACTGTTGCTTGACCATGGTATATACATCCAACTGTCTTCCCTTAAGTTTGTCAGGGCTAGCAGAGATGGTAATTGGAGTGGGTATGGTATTTTGTCTTCCTTGAGCAATGAAATGGGGAGCATTATCAATATCAGGATAGGATTGTACTGCTTCTGCCCAATCATACTCCTCCTCAGTAGTGTTGACTGGCTCAAGTTCACTGGTTCTTTCGCAGATTAACATCTATTCCTTTTGAGCTCTTGGTTACTGGTTCTGTTGCTGTTCTTCTTGGTATTTGTCCTATATAAACATGAAGTTATTACAACACATACCATACATGTACATGTAATTGAAGCAGTAAGGTTTTTTCAATGCATATTTTTCAAGTTCATATATTATACATGTGTATTTAAAGGCCTTTTCACACTGGCACAAGTAATGCGCATTGATCCACATTAGTTGTGTTCACACTAGAGTAGTTTTCAATTGATGTGCATCAATGTGCATCAGTCTCACTTCACCTCCAGAGGTGGATTGATGTGAAGTGATGTGCTTCGATCAATGTAAACCAATGGCAACAAGAACACAAAATGATACATAATTCAGCTGCTAGTGTGAACACGATCAATGCGCATTTATTACAGCTGTATCAACAAAGCGCATCAAAGCGCTTTGAAAACTGTGCCGGTGTGAAAAGGCCTTAAACTTTTAACAACTAAATAATACATTATATTGTTAACATACATCTTTATCTTCAACAGCATCTGATGATGACTGGTGTTGCTGCAGTCTGAATATATCCTGTTCTAGTGATCTTGGAACGTTTCAAGACTGGAGGAATTCAGCATAGGCTTCAGTGAAGGCATCATTGGTAGACTTGAGTTCGCTGATATCTCTGAATGGCTTGCACTTTATCAGAGACTGGCAACAATACTGCTCATAGTTGGTGCCAGATGGATCACGTGAACAGTAAGGTCTAGAAGTGACAATCATTTCTTTACTCTTTTTTGGTTCATCACCAAGCTCTTTTGGCATGGTGTACTGACAAGTGAAGTCAAGAATAGTGATGGTATTAACTATGGAATAGTTGGACGCAACATATAGTGATCCAATACAGAATGAGCTTTCGCCCCATCTCCCTCTCTTGTACAGTGTTTTCAACACATCTAGAGCCATGAAGACTAAGAGTAAAAAAACTCCTTGATGCCTTATACAAAGGGAGCTCCAATAGAAGGTGACACGTTTCCTGTGCTGAGTACTCTTTCTTTCCAAAACTGTTGATGAGAAGCTTCTGAACATCTTTGATTTTTTGCCTTCTTTGAGAGAATGAGCAATGTTGGCAAAAGTATCCCTTAAAGACTGCAATCATGTCTCACTCTTGGTGACATACTAGGTGCAGTACTGAACCACCCTGTTCCTTGATACAATGTACTGCATGTCGACGCCAGAATGTTAGTTAAATGGGATTAAAGCTGTCGAGCATTCCATCATTACGTGTAGTGAGTATTACATATTACAGGCTCCTCTTCAATGATGTTGGTGGTGTTCTGTGCCTGAAGATCTTTAGGATATCCAAACTGACACTCCTGCTTGCCATTACGTGTACATAGGCAGTAGGACTCTGAACAGTGAATGTGTCGTTGGCAGGTCGCAATTGGACCAAAAATTATCAATATCAGTTACTTAAAAACAAGACTTATTGCAGATTTGTGGATCAACCTTTGCTGGTGGAGCATCACTGACATTATTGCCATCAGGAAGGAAAACAGGATTATGGTAGAAATTGTCCTGTTAGCGTACTCAGTAATCTTTTCTTTTGTTGACTCCACAAGATCAGAAGATGATGAGAGGTTTTTAAATTTAGGAGCATTGGGTAACCAAGCTAGTCCATGTACGTGAAAACTGCCCCACTCAAACCTCATCCAGTAGTCTGTGACTCCAAGTATACTAACATAGAACACTTCCACAAAACTTTGGATTCTATACGTAAATAACCAGTATGCTAGTGCAGGATTATTGATCACTGCTCTAGCTCGAGCTTGTTTGTCATCTGGATCTTCAGGACAGATGAGGTGAGCTAACTGAGGCCACTAATGATCAGCAGCACTGTGAGTAACAAAAATGGTGGGCAGTCCCAGAGTGTCTATCATAGCAATGAGCTTGTTTCTCTCCTTAACCCAATACTGCTTATTGCCATGCAGACTGGTACCATAATGGACAACTTTGTTTCAGATCCTTTCTCCTTCCCAGCCAATCATATCTCTAAGATAATCTACAGTAAGGTGAGCTTCCCCTGGATGTTGTTTGATGTAGAATCATCTTGTCTCATTTGCTCTCCAACGCAATTCTGTGTTGAGTGCAAAGAAACAGAACTGGGAGTGCTTAGCAATTTTTTTGTCATTATACTTCATTAAATCAGTGAAGTAGTCAGCAGTTCGGTTACGATGAGATTTTATACCATTGTAGTTAGCAGTACCTAGAATATTAATAAAAATAAGTAATGTAAATGTATAGTATTATATTGTAACAAATCTGTTGGAAACAGAGTTGGGAATGCCATTGAGAAGTATCCCCCTGTTGTGAACTCATTAATAGGAGTACCACCAACACTGAGCCACATAAGGGTTCATGACTGTGACTGTCCCAGTGCTTGTTAAATGGTCTCCCTCTCTGTTGCTGGAGGTGCTGCATTAGGTACAAGAAATGAAGAATAGTGATCTTCACTTGTAGCTTCATCAGATATAACTTCTGCTTTTGATTGTACTGTCTGAAAGGTCTCCATCTTCAGGTAGACTGGCCAAGTTATCTTGATTTAAACAGAGTGCCTCTGATAGTAGATGTTATTGGCCATCAACCATTTAAGAGCGTCTTCAACAACTCGTCTACAAACATAAAAGTCTCTGTTAGTCTGTTCCCTCTCCTTCCTTACAACCAGTACATTGATCTTTGCTGCTAGACGTGGTAGTAAAGTAGCAAAGGACTGCACGTCTTGTGGGAAATTAATAACACGTCCACTGTAGCCATATTGTCCATGAGGAAGTTTGTCTATAGACATCACTGGCAGTACAGCAGATACTAATATTTCCTCTGCTTGTGACAGTGCCTAATAATAATAAAGAAAATTTGATTATTAAAATTAAAAATTATGGCAATAATAATTCATAAGAACTGTTAAATGTATAATGACTAATAGATAAAAATATACCTGCAATTGTGCTGGCACTACTCCAGGCAGTGGCGGATGTAAGGGTGGGCCTGCCTGGGCCAGGCCCACCCAAAAATTTTGTGCAGTAATTTATAATTAACTTTTTAATGTAAACTACTATGTAAACTGTGAAGCATGACTATAAAAACAATTTGTAAACCACAAAGGAGCTCATTTTAACTGGCTAAATCTTGAAAATTTTGACTTTCAATGCAGGATTTTTTGGCCACACCCACTAATTACCCCACCTACATCATCAGTGCCCACCCAAAAATTCAATCCTAGATCCACCCCTGACTCCAGGATTCATTTTGTTGCCCTTTGATAACAACTTTGGGATGTGTCTGTCTTGGTCACACCTACACTCAATGACCCCATTCGGTTTAGAGGAGACTGACAGGTTGGAAAAGCTTTCCAAACATGTCTCACAGTTAGCAGAAGTGATAGCAGAAAATGTTTTGTGAAGATTCAACATCTGTGTGCAAAGCCTCTTCCTCCTCTACTCTCCTGCACTGAGCAGCCCTAGCTCTGTTACCAGCCAGTCGTTCCTCTCTTTCAGCAGTGTCCTCTTGCTCTCTTATCAGTGTAGCTTGAGCTAATTCACCTGCTAATTGCTGTTCACTCTCAGGGGGGTCCTCTTACTCTCTCTTCATTGTAGCTCGAGTTCTATCACCTGCTAATCTCAGTTGTCTATTAGCAGGGTCCTCTTGCTCTCTCCTCAGTGTATTTAAGTTGATTTTTATCACCTGTTAAGCTCAGTTCTCTATCAGCAGGGTCCTCTTGCTCTCTCCTCAGTATAATTGGAGCTCTTTCACCTCCTAATCGCTGTACTCTCGCAGAAGGTTGTTATCCTTTGTGTCCTGGCTCTTTCTCAAGACAGGTGATCTTCTCTGTCTGATGGAGACTCCACATGTTGCCTTTGGGTGCGTAAGACCTATTTCTAGCATTTCTATTTAACCTCATTACTTTTTTTTCCTCCTCAGTATTGCTCCTCCTCCCTTCCCTATCATGCTCGTTTCGACAAGTTGAAGGGCTTCACAAGCATCTTCTTGTCAACTACTCATGCTTTAAAAAACATCTTTTTTTTCTGGAATACCAAAGTAGTCTTGAACTCTTCTCTTCAAGTGATTTTACTCTTACTTTACACGCGGTACCGTATTTATCAAAATTATTATGTTCAAAACGAGTAATAATTATTTTTTTTAACACATAAATATGGGTGACGTATGTGTACAAACAGATAGACAAACAAACAAACATACTTGTGTCATTTATGTGGGGCTTGCTCAGGCTCGCCTCAATCATTTCACTTTCATAATTCACACATTTACATATTTTACACGAGAGGGATTATTTCTCTTTGTGAGCAGATGTATTTTTTGGGGGTTTGTAGTGTGTTTTGTGACAAACATAAGTTATATCATGCATGTACATGTACATATTTAGTATAGGATATATAGCCTGTGTGTTTACATTGCTTGCTGTTAATGATGTTACTTTGCCTACGGTATTTACAACTGCAAATGATTTAATGATTCAGCAATAAGGTGTAATGCAATGCTTTCATAGCATGGTGAATGTCTAAGGCTGTTGTCTGATTTCGTTTGCGGTAACTAAATTAATTTCTAATAATAATCATCATTGTAACATTATGTTTTGTTTGTAGCTCCTTGATCAGTGGTTCTTTCACAGTGGATGAGGCTCCAGTTTCCAACTGCACAGGTTGCATATTGTCATGGTCTTAGCAATTGAATACATAGAATACTGTGAGATTGCATAGTTTTTTATTTTTGTGTTATAGATTATGATCCAAGCCTGTAATTATTCTGATGATTTATCTCATTAATTATGGCCACAGTAAGTATTTTTTACTCGTTATTATAAGTTATGTATATCGCATTGTAGGAGATTAAGGCACAAGTTTTCGAATTCTTTTGCCTTGTTGAACACTATTTGAGCATTTTTCTATTGTAATTTCTATTTCGGCTTTATGCTGAATAATAATAATTGACTTTATATTGTGTTATTTTTAAGGAATGAGGTTATCTGTTTACATTTAATTAATGAAATTTATATTTTTTATGCAGTATAAGTGTTCCTCCTGCCCCTGCCCCTGTGGCCTCTTCAAGGTATGGCTCTTGAAAGATTGTGTAAGAAAGTAAAATGGAGACATAAGTGATTAAAATGGTACTGCAGATTTTTTCTAAATCTTACAATTTGATGATTAACTGGGCGTGGTTGCCAAATGATGTTCAGCCTCTTCTGCTGCACACCTGCCATTCCCTGGTCTCCAACTACTGCAGGTGGAGCTGGATGGAGGGCAGGAGGTGGCAGGCCTCTAGCTAAAGGTATTGCTGCATGTGGTGGGCCTCTAGCTACTTGTAGTGCTGGAAGTGGTGGTGGAGGTGGCGACGAGCCTCCAGCTAATGGTGGTAGTGCTGGTTGTGGTGGTGGAGGTGGCGGGCCTCCAGCTTCTGGTAGTGCTGGTGGTGGTGGCGGGCCTCCTGGAATGGTGGTAGAGGCCCTCCTGCTACTGGTGGTAGAGGAAGAAGAGGAGGAACTCCATCATGCTCATAATAATCAATAAACTACCAACAAATAAGAAAATATATTGGCAGCTAATGTAAGTTTGTAACTAAAGTGACTTGCTGCTTTTTCACCAAATAGTTGTGAAAGTTCAAAAAAAAGTTGAGACTCGAGAGCTGTGTGCGGAAATTGCTGGATAATTGTGAACTGAAGCTGAATGTAAGCTTAAGTAATTTCAGAACAAGAATTAGAATTTAGTAATGCATGGTCATTAATGCTTGATTATGAGCTAGGCTATGAATACAATTAATGATTCAAAAATTCAAAACATAATGATCGTATAAAAACTGTTTTTATAATGCAGTAGGTCTTCTTATATTTTTTATTTCAAAATTCTTTTCTGCCAGTAATGAACTGATACCTGAGAGAAAAATTATAATTATCAATAAAAAGGATTATTAATTAATAGAATGCATGGAAACTAGTAAATAAATATTATTATTAAATGAGAAAAAGTAGGGTTGTCAAAAATGAAAGAAACAAGATGGTTGAGTTTAATCATATAACTATTCAAGTAACAGCAATAAACATTAATTAATGAATGAAAAAAATTAGTCATAAACATTATTTAGTACTTTTAACCCTACTTTGCAGAAATTAAAAAAAAAGAAGGAAGTTCTGAAGAGTTAGACTGAGCCCCTATAAATAAATAAAAATTAAGAGAATCATGAATGAACATGATTTATATAGTGAAGACAATTTAAGGAATATATTAAATTTATCATTTAAAAACTAGGTAACGTGACTTCTTATTGTTTGTATTAAGGCTGGTTCACAATATTACACTAGTGCTGATGTTATGTTGACGCTGGATTATAAAAGAATGCCTCACAAAGTCAAATGCCCCATGCTTTTGATTAAAAATTAGTGGTACATTGCCTGTACATCATTTTGTGAGCCAGTGCTTATAATACAAAGTTCTAAACAATTGTCTATAATTTAGGGTTTTTGCCTAAGTTTATTAATGTTATGGTAGATTTTGTCACTTTCTGCAAGTAGGGTTGAAATTTTGGAATAAATTTTATCAGTAATTTTTTCTTTATTACTTAATATTTATTATTATTTGAACTAATAGTTATATGATTGAATTTAACCCCTTGTTTCTTTCATTTTTGACAACCCTACTTTTTTATTTAAAAGAAAATTTTTTAATTTATATCATAGTGGATGCATTAGACCATCGTCTCAGCCTTCTCCTGAGACATCTACCACACTTTAACTGATGAATTATATTTGGGCTGAGCCACAAGTGATAAGATCTTTGACAATACTGTGAGAAGGAATGAAGAGATTACACGCCTCCACAACAATCCCCTGCAGTGTAGACCACTTAGAGTTAATGTCTCCATATTTAAATGGGATATGCAGGCAGTGCACTCCAAGAATGACCATATAGACAATCCCTATCAGCTTTAGAGTAAAGGAGAGCTCTACCATAGGGTTTAGGTGATCGAACATGCAACTGTCTTCACACTCTAATAAAAATAGGAGAAAGTCATCACAACGTGATGACAAAGAGGAGAATCAATTAAAACATCACTAAAATTTCTGGGGAATCAGTAAAAATTAAGTCCAGCATGTTACCACGAGTATGAGGTGGACACCAAACTCACTGTCCAAATTAAGAGAAAAAACAAGGTCACAAAATGAGATTGAAAAAGGAGTAGTAGCAAATAATGATAACCAATTCATACCAGCAGATTTAAAGTCACCTGTAGTTATGAGACGGTGACCACTTGAGACAATAAAAGAAATTGATGATAACAAAAGCTTGCTATAGGTATCACAACTATTAGATGCAATGTATATACAAGAAACAACCAAGTTCAAATCAATCAGTTCAATAAAAACCATCACAACATCGACTTGATTAGGAATGAATTCGGAAAAAGCTATATCAGCCATAGCAATAACCACGCCCCCAACTTACAGGATCCTCTGTCACATCTGTAAATAGTACACCCATAGGGCAGGATTTTATTATCATAAGCAAATTTAAACAACCATGACTCAGTAATACCAAAAATGCCATAGGATTTTGAGTTGACCAACAAGTGCAAAAATGACAACTTACGGTTAAAGCTATGGGCTTTCCAGAGGCCCATGAGGATGGGCGCAAGCAAAGCTACTGGACCAATGAAGGGGTGACAGTAAGTGGGGAAGGAGTAACAGGAGGTAATACACGAGAAGGAGGTGAAGTAGATGTTACCCTGTGCAGCAGAATCAGTGGTGTTAGACATATCAGAGTCACCAGGAGTAATAGCCAAAAGAAATTATTTATTGTTAACCTCCCCATAGATAGTCTTATTACCATGAATCTTGATGTCACTGGCATTATTACCAGATGTTGTTAAGGTTCTACGCTCCCTAAGCAAAAGAGAACGAGCAGTCTTTTTAGAAGGAGATAGATCTGGTCTAAAAAAATATTGGCAGAATCAGCCAGTTTTGACTAATTGCAGAGAACATTAGTTGCATCCCAGAAATAACAAACATTTCACAACAATTGGTCTAGATTGATTATGACAGTACCTTTCTAAATGATAAACACCTTTGACAGGCTGGGAATGAAGTGACGGTGAAACAGTAGACAGGATGGAGGCAACAATCTCTTGATCTTTAAGAAACCAATCATGTTATACATTGTGGACATTCCAGTGAATCGGTATGACTAGATTTTCCCAATAATTACCACCTTGATTGACATTGTAGTTCAATACTGGTCTGGATGGTGTTTCAAAAGTATTTGTCTGAGTCTTGGTGGTGTCTGGAGAAGAATAAACTCTAGATAAGAAGATCCTCAGTTGGTCATTAATACTTCCAATCTTGAAGGAGACAGATGACGTAGATGTGGCAGAAAAAGATGATTTAATTGATTGAATCTTGTTTCAAAGACATGGTACCTCGAAACGCTATTCACTAAGTCTCACAGAGATGGATATAATACAGATTGGTTGAGGCACATGAGGGGGAGAAACCAATACACTGCAGATGTGACCAACATAAACATGAGTCACACTCGACTATGTGCCCTGAGCCAATAGGCAAACCACACACCCAGTTCACTGTACTACTAGACCCAGATTGGGCACCAGAGACGCCAGAAAAGGAACCATCTTTCCCTTGTGATGTACTGGTTTATTTATTACCAGTAGCTGTAGTACCTGACTATGACTTTAGCTTGCGTGGCATACTACAGAGCTAACTGACACGGAGAAAATGTGATTCCAACAAGTAACTTGTTTGGCTATAAGAGACGAAACAGAGAACACAAAGGAATAGCAGGGATGAATACCTGATTATGTGGCCAGCAAGAATGAACTAAACCTGGCACAAAAACAAAGGAAGAGATGGCTTAAACAAAGCCTAAAAATAGGTAGTCACCTTGATTACTTGATTATTAACATCTCTGATTTTGGAACAGAAACATATACATGTGCAGTGTTTTGTCACAAATGAGTGGACAATCATGTAGATCCGAAAATTGCATTCAAACAATATTCAGACATGTCTATGAACAATGCTTAATTTGATTTTGCCATTTTCATGGACATGGTTTTCCACAAGACTTTAACACAGTACTCATGCACATATACATGGCATTTAGATAAAAATTGGAATATGAGCAATTCTCCATTTTTATCATTTTTTAATTGCATTTACATGTTATTTAACTGTGTAGAAGTTTGAGCTGAATCAACTTTTAGACTTTAACAAATTTTTAATTCACTTGAAAATTATGTTAAAGTTTTACCAACTTTTATCAAAAATTAAAAAAGAGAATTTACATTGTTGTAATTTTTTCTAGTGCAAATACATTAAGTTTGGGATGAAGGTCACTCAACAACCTTCAAAGCTTCTGCATAAATTTTAAGCTTTAGAAATTTTATTTTACATGCAAAAATTATCACCCCTTCTGTTCATACTGTCAAAGTCATAGTTTAGCCCACTTGATAAGCTTGTGTTCTAGGTGCACAATCCCTATGTAAAGTTTTGATCACATTAACTATTAATAACTACTAATAGTAAAGCTTAGAATATTTCATCGCTCCTTCAATTTGCAACACTTTGAACAAGGCTTAAATTTTCAATAATAAATTCGGCTAAATTCTTGTATTTCGAAAGCCATACACATTATAAAACTAAATTTAACCATTTGCCAAATACAACCCTTTCAAAATTTTAGCTACAGGTTAATTATTTTCAAGAAATGATTACTTGCAATCATTAAGTCAAACTATTTTTAATACAGAAACATGTCTAAAATACTTAGTTGTAAATAGTGGAAAGTTTGTGTAAACTGGTGGTAAATAATTAGTAACGCGGTACAGTTACTAAGTAGCATTCACCCCACTTCAGAATGGCTGCCACGACTTTTGCAGCCATGCTATAATAGAAAAACAATTGCCTATGCTTACCAGACTTTATAGAGGACCTTGTCTTGACTAGAGAACTTTATTTGTACAACTAGTGTAGCTCTAAACGTTTTCTGAGAGGAATGTTAAATTCTGCAAAATGGCCTTTGTGCTTACCCACCTTTTTCATTTTCATCTTCTTAGTTAGTCCTTTCAATTCAGTTGTCAGTCTGTATCTCGAATTTGCTTGGTGATAGAACGCTAATTCTTATATCATTCTACTCCAATAGGGTATACGCAGGTTCATATATTCTAGTACAATTCTCCAACAAGTTGTACTGTGACTTCTGGATCAGGCAATTTTAGCTGCATGCCACTATTATGTTAGTTATCAAACAAGCATTTGCTTCACAATTTGGGTGTTACCACGTATGCTCAGATCTGCAGCTTTGGAACAAGCATCAACTACAACATTAGAAGTTTCGAGCTAACAGAAGGTATTAATTATGCATATTATTCGTTTAAGAGGTGTGTAATGAATTATTTTATTATTAAAAAGCAATTATTTCAATAATGTTGTAATAATGCAATGATATAGACTTGAAAATAGGAAGAACAAGAGAGCTACAAGGTGGCAGGGAAGATCGATACTGTCACTACTCCTTGAACAAAGACTCGTGTTGAGACTAGTAAAAATTCCATTTGTCATCAATATAGCAGACATTTCTTCAGCATATCTACTCACTGAATGTAAATTCTTTTAATTTAAGACACAACAATGATTATAATAATAATAAAGAAAATTTTTGTTTGCATTAGGCCAACAAGTTTCACAATGGCATTAACGAAAATGTTATAATTTTAGAAAAAGAATCAACACGAACAAGAACAAAAAACTAAAGAAAAAAGTTGAAGCAGAATTTTGAATGACCAACAAAAATACAAAATGAAAATCCTACTCTCATGATGCAAATTGCCAGGTGATCCATAACTCTTTACATAATAACATGAGAAATACAATATAGAGTAGAAGTTGCATTGTGAGAGTTGGATTTTCATTAGGTATTATCGTTGGTCATTCAGAATCCTACTTCATCTTGTTTTTCTAAATTTCATGTTATTGTAAAAACAAGCATTTCCTATTGTTGAAACCAGTTGACACTTCAAAGACATGATGTATTTATACAAGGCTTCAATATAACTGTGTTCTTGTAACAAATTCTTGCAGCAAATGTTTTCAGCAGCTTATCCTGGGTCGTTAATGTCACACGATTTCTTGTTCTCACTGCCGCACCAACTCTTTGCTCTCACTGCCCCACCGTATCCCTGCTCTCAATGCCAAATTGTGTCCCTGCTCTCATTGCCTCACCATATCCCTCTTCTCATTGCTACACAATCTTCCAGCATTCACTGCCACACCATGTCCCTGCTTTTAGTGCCACACCATCTTCCTGCTTTCTCTGCCACACCATCTTTCCGCTCTCAGTGAGACACCATGTCTCGCTCTCAGCGCCTTACTACATTCCAGCTCTCACTGCCACACCATCTCTATGCTCTAATTGCTACACCATCTCACTGCTCTCACTGCCGCACCATCCCCCTACTTTTACTGCCACACTGTCTCCCTGCTCTCATTGCCACACTTATCTCCCTGCTCTGACAGCCGCACAATCTTTCATGACAACACCATCTCCCTGTTCTCATTTACTACACAATCTTCCTGCTGTCATTGCCTCACCATCTCCCTCCTCTCCCTGCCACACCATCTTTCTGCTCTCACTGCCACATCATTTCCCAGCTATTACTGCATTACAATCTCTCTGCTCTTACTGCCACACAAACTCCTATCACTTAATACTACACCAACTCCCTGCTTTTACTGCAACACCATCTCACATCTCTCACTGCCACACTATTTCCAAGCTCTCACTGCTATATCATCTTCCTGCTCTAACTGCCATTTCAACTTCCTGCTCTCACTGCCACAATAACTTACTGTTCTCACTGCCAACCATCTACCTGCTCTCATTACCACACCATCTTACTCATTTCACTGCCTCACTACCACACAATGTTACTGCACCTGCTCTCACAGTAAAACCATCTCCTGCCCCCACAGCCTCACCACCTCCCTACACTGGCTGTCACACAAATTCCCTGCTTTTACTGCCTCGCTATCTCTCTGCTCTAGCTGCCACACGATCACCCTGCTATAAGATCTTCCAGCTCTCACTGCGACACAAACCCGCTGCTCTCACTGCCATATTAACTTCCTGCTCTCACTGCCACATCCAATCCCTGCTCTCTCTGCCTCACCATCTTCTTGCTCTCACTACCTCACCATCTCCCTCCTCTCATTACCACACAATCTTGCTGCTCTCACTACAACACCAACTACTTGCTCTCAATACCCCACCAACTGCCTGGTTTACCAACTGCTTGGCTTCACTGCCTCACCATCTGCTTGGCTTCACTGCCTCACAATATCTCTGCTGTCACTGCCACACAAACTCCCTGCTGTCACTGCCACAGAATCTACTTGCTCTCACTGGCACGCCTTCTCCCTGGTCTCACTGCCACACCACCTCTGTGGTCCATTCTATCTTCCTGCTTTCACTGCCACACCTCCCGGTTCTCACTGCCACACTATCTCCCATCTTTTACTGCCTTACTATTTCCCTGCTCTCATTTTCTTACCATCTCCATGTTCTCACAGCCACACCATCTCCCTGCTCTCACAGCAACCATCTACTTGCCATTATTGCCACATCATGTCCCTACTCTCACTGCCACACAATCTTCCTGTTCTAACTGCCACATTAACTCCCTGCTTTTACTGCCTTACCATCTCTCTGCTGTCACTGCTACACTATCTCCTTGCTCTCACTGCCACACCAATCTGCTACACCATCTCCCTGCTCTAACTGCCTCACTACTATCTCCTTGCTCTCACTGCCACATTAACTCCCTGCCTTCACTGCCTTACCATCTCTCTGCTGTCACTGCTATACCATCTCCATGCTCTCACACTCACACCATCTCCTTGCTCTCACTGCCACTCCAATTCTGATACACCAATTCTGCCACACCATCTTCCTGCTCTCAATGCAAACCAACACCCTGCTATCACTGCCAGCCACACCATCTGCCTGCTGTCACTGCAACACCATCTTCCTCCTTAACTGCCTCACCACAGCTAATGAATTATGATTGTTTAAAGCACATTCACAAGTACCTGTTACGTTTATAGTGTCAGGAGAACAGAAACCATTACCTTCCAGTATGTAGTGGTAAGTCCAGTCGTTAGGTAATAATCACAGGCCCAGTATAGCTAATATCAGCCAACATGAAATGTACAATCCATGGTAACAAAGGCAGGCATGGAGGTTAGATTTTTGCCATTACTAATGTTATAACCCCCAGGTTTGGTTCTCTAGACCAGACACTACCTAGCCTGCTGTTCACCACACCTTTCAGGCTAACACAGTAACCTTAAAAGTTAATTATATTGTCACATGGTACAACTTTTATCTCTGAGTACTACATGAAACTTTATTTTAAAACCAAACTTAAATGATAAAAAATTAGTCTGATCATTTACTTCCTTGTGCGAAAAGAAGAAAAGGAGTAGTCTATGTGATCAGTCACTTCTGGTATTTTAGACTAAACTATGAAATTGAGAAAAAAAGGCAAATAGTGATATCTTCTGAAAGAACTTGTGTTTCAGAATCCCACCTCAAATAATAAGAACTCAATTTGATCAGTTACTTTTGGTAATTTAAACTACACTATAAAAATGAGAAACGAAGAAATCGTGACAAGTCAGTATAACAAAACATTTGTAAAACTAAATTTAAATGATAAAAACTCAGTCTGATTTAAACTATACTGAAAGTAACATGAAATCAATAGTGAGAACTAACAACATAACCACTTATATCTGAATTAACTATGAATAATAAGAACTCCATGTGATCAGTCACTTTTGTATTTTAAAATAAACTAATAAATGGTGACAGGAAACATGCTGAGAAATAAATTGTGCAGAACCATCATTTTCAAACAAACTTAAAATTTTAATGACTCAGTGTCATCAGTCACTTCTGGTCATCTAAGATGAAATTCAAAAAGGGAACAAATAGTGAGAACTTAGAACCTAAAACATTTTAGAATCCAACCTCAAATGATAAGAACTTAATCTAATCTGTCATTTCTGCTAAACTATTCCATGTAACAAAAAAAGGAACAAATAGGACATAAATATTATTTCAAAACCGAACTTAAGGATTTAAACGAAGTTTGACCAGTCACTCCTAGCATAAATTACACTATATAAGAGACAAAAGAAGAATTGAATTCTACAAAATAAGTGGGCAAAACATTTTTGAATCAAACTGAATTGATAAAGACTAATCAGACCAGTCAAAACTATACTATGAAATCAAGAAAAAATCAAATAGTTGTAAGTGATTAGTGCATAAAACATCATTTTAAATCCAATTTCAAATAATCAGAACTTAATGTGATCAATCACTTCTATCACTTAAAACGATACTATGAAACTGAAAAAAGAACAGAATCAACCTCAAATAAAAACAACTCAGTCTGTTAGTCCATTTTTGTATTTTGAACTATACTAAAGCAATGACATAAGAAAAACAAATACTGAAACAGTAGTTCATGCAACGTAATTTTTGAACCAAGCAAAAGAGATGAAAACTATGTGTGATGAGTCACTTTCCATATAAACTATACTATGTAACTGACAAAAAAGAAACATGCTACATCCAAGTTCAGTTTGGGACAGAAGTGGAAACAGCTGCATGTAATTTGAAAAATGTAACCGTCACAAAATGATTATTATAATGATATTCATAGAAGAATGGAGGCTGTTATTTTACTCTTAAAACACTTGCTTTTGCTAATAAGCAAGACAATAGCTACTGGAGTCAACTAGTCTTTATAAAGGCCATCATTATCAGAAAATTTTAGTTTTTTAAAAGAATTATCAGTTTGGGTGCTCCACTACATGTGCTTATGTAAACTAAGAAATCATAAAAAGTCATTGCAGTTACCTTTGGTATGCCATTAGGAGAACCCAGTTCTCAGGGTTCCCAAGAGCTGACAGACCCAAGATTTTACAGATTTTGATAAACTTTAGTGACTAAGGACCTGTAAAAGAGTTATCCTTATCCTATGAAAAGTTATTCCAGTTTTTTTGTCCGAAACTCAACTGAGATATAGTACAGTAAGAAGTCAGTATAACATGCACAACATTTGAAAAGCCAACCTCAAATAATAAGTCACTCCTGGTATTTTAAACTACACTATAAAACTTAGAAAAGAGCAGAGTGAAATGAGAGTATAACATTAAACATCATTTTTAAACATACTCTAATAATAACTCAGTCTGGTCAATCACTTCTGATACTTTAAGCTACACAGTAAAAATGAAAAAAAGAAAGAATTACTGAGAAATAAAAGCAATTCTAAAACTGAACTAAAAGGATAAAAAAACTGAGACTGATAAGTCACTCCTGCACTTAGCTATACTATGAAACTGAAAACAGGAAACAAAGAGCAAGAAGTCAGTACGTCAAACATCATTTCAGGAACCAACCTCAAATCTGATCAGTCACTCTTGTTGTTTTAACAACACTATGAAACTGAGGAAACGGAACAAATAGTCAAAAGTGAGTAGGACATGAAGTATCAGTTTAAAAGAAAGCCTGTAATGATAAAACTAAGCCTGATCAGTCACTCCTAGTATACAACATACTACATTACATAACTGAAAAAAAGAAACAAATAGGGAAGTGTAGCATAAAATACTGAACAAAGCAAATTCAAATGAAAAGAATTCTTTCAAGTCCCTTCTGATATTTTCAACGACATCCTGAAACTGAGGAAAGATGCAAAATTGTCAAATGAGAGTACGACATGAAACATCATTTTTAAACGAAACTCAAATGATATTAACTGGTCTTCTAAGTCAGTCCTGGTATTATGAACTATACTATGAAACTAAGACAAAAGAAACATTGACAAGTGAATGGTACATGAACAATCATTTTAAAACCCAATTTAAATAATAAATGCCGATTCTGTCACTTTTCTGTTATTTTAAACTATACTATAAATATAGAAAAGAGGAAACAGTGAGAAGTCATTACAACATGAAACAAATTCAAAAACCAATTTAAACAACAAGAATTCAATCTAATAGTTACAACGAAACTGAGAAAAGAGGAGATAAATAGTCAATATTACGTATAAAATAAAACATTTTAAAAACAAAGTTTTATGATGAGAACTCAGTCTCAAAAGTCACTCCCGGTTATAGTTATATTATGAAGGTGAGAAAAGAGGAAACGAGATCTGAAAAGAACATACTGTATATTAGTCTACGTCAAACAAAAGGAACTGTCTAATATGTCACTTCTTGTATTTTAAACTATACTCTAAAATGATGTAAAGAAGAAAGAAATAGTAAAAACGTCAAGAAGCAAAGATTCTTTCAAAATCCTACCAAAAATGATATGAACTCAGTCTAATCAGTCACTTTTGGTATTGTTAACTATTATAATGTCAAATTAAGGAAAGAAGTAACAAGTAGTGACAACTTACAAGAACTTAAAACATTTTATAATCCAACCTCAAATGATAAGACTCAATCTTATCAGTCACTCCTTGTAAAAATTATGCTTAAAATATAATTGTAACCAAACAACAAGGGTAAAAATAAGTCTGGTCAGTCACTCCTAGCATAAAGTGTGCTACAAAACTGAGAAAAAATGAAAAAACAAGTGAGTTCATGATGACACATTTGAGAAGCCAATCTCAAACAATAACTCAATTTATTCTGTCACTCTGTTTTTCTAAAATACATTATTAAAGAAAGTAAAAATAATCAAATAGCCCAACTTCAATAGGACATGAACCATCATTAGAAAAAACTCATTGGATAACAACTCAGTCTGACCAGTCACCTTTGAGAGATACCATGTGGTGAGTAAAGATGGCTACCTATATTTAGGCTCTGTTTAACCTCTTCTTTCTTCGTTTTTGTGCCGCTTTAGTTCATTCTAGCCGGCCTCATAGTCAGGTATTGATTCCAACTATTCATTTGTCTTCTCTGTTCCTTCTTTTGTAGCCAATAGTTACTTTTTGGAATCACAGACTGAGTGCCAGGCCACCCTTGCCTCCTTCACTCAATTTTAGCCATTTCAATACTTCTCTGTCTATTTGCCAGTTTAATTAATTTTAAAACTGGCCACGAACATTGTTATTGTACCACTTGTTACAGTTAATTCTCTCCATAATTGTAACCATCTCGCTTGCGTGTACTGATGCCAGGCTCACGAGTCTCCTTCAGTCCAGGCCGGACTCCAACGGGGGAGGTCTACTTTGAAACCAAGGGAGAAAATTAAACCTGCAAATAAAAAGGTTTATCTGCCTCTAGCAATTCTGGTACAGAAGACCGCTTCTGCAAACAGCAGCAATTGTAATAAAAATGCTGTCTGCTGTAGTCTGCATGATAAATCTGTCATTGATAATTCTCCTAAGGGTGAGGAATCTATATTTTGTGAGTGGGACTGTCAAGTTTGGATCCATAAGAGGTTGTCTGGTCTTACCACTGCTGCTTTTAATGTAGCATCCTCCATTTTGATCCTTTTTTCTCCTTGATGTGTAAAAATTTCCGTTTGATGATGGAGATATCCTTTACTCTAGTTTCAGAGGTTTCTACCTTAAAGTCCTTAGTTACGAAGGAGGTGGCCTCTGTTAAGGAAGCTATAAACAGTTCTCATACTCTTGTCTCTTTTGGTGATAGTGTCCCTGCTCCTCTTACCTTACATCCCAATCCACCACTCATTCACAATCTTCTAAATCTTTTTCCTATTTAGAACAGAAGTACAAGGTTATTGCTTTTGGAGTCGTGGAACAACCCTCTGGTACTCCTGGCCAGCTCAATCTAATCACAATCATAATGAGATGTGCCGTCTCTTTTCCCACTTAGATGAAGGTACTGAAAATTTCATTAAAAGGGATTGCCGTCGGATTGGACAGTTCCAGCCAGATGCCCCCATCCTCATCCTATTCTCGTTACCTTAGGTTCTACCTCATGTATTCTTTATTTTGTCCAAAAGAAATTTGTTACCTTCTACTATTAATGTTAAACGTGATCTCTCCCCTGTTCAATGTAAAGAACGCAGGACTCTGTTTCGTGAGAGGAAACTAAAAGATTCTGGTGTTCCAATTCCATATATCAATATCAGGAGCTCTAGTTTGTTGGTGAGAGAGAGGTTGGAAAAGTGGTGGAGCTTTTATTAGCTCTCGTAGTCTGAGCAACTTGGCTCCTTCTCTTACTAATCTCTATGTGGGGGGTTTTATCTGTATCTGATGTTTCATCATCATCAACCGAACGTTTTGATGATTCAACTTCCTGAGTTGAGCCTAATAGAAGTGCTCCTTTTTGTAACAATGAATCTCCTGCCTCCTTACAGTTCCCCGAGCCTAAGTTAGATTGACAATCTTTAGGTGTTAAGTTTTACTGGAATGCTCGTATCATAGTCAACAAAAAGGCAAGAATTTAAATCCTGACTTTTCTCTGGAAAATGTCATATTTTAGCAATCACTAAAACCTGGTGTTCCAACAATATCTGTGACAGGGAAATGGTCCCAAGTGGATTTGCGTCTATTGCAAAGAACGTCACTCTAGAGGAAGTTGGGTTTTACTGGCTATTGCAGATTATTTATTATCTTAAGAAATTAGTTCCCCTGAATCTTTGGAGCTAACTGTTATTGAGTTATTTTAGCTAAACCCCTACTTCCGTGTTTAACTTATATTCCTCCATCTCCCTCTATCCTATATCTTTCCTCACTTTTGTCCTTTCTGTCTGATGTTACCTAAAATAAATCTCATTCTTATGGGCGACTTTAACTGCCCTGACATAGACTGAGCTGTTATTCATGCTGTCACTTTACAATTCCATCTCCCTGCTCTCCTGCCACATGAACTGCCTGCTTTTACTGCCTCACCAGCTCCATGCACTAACTGCCACACAAACATGATCTCATTGGCGCATTAATTTCCTGCTCTCAGTGTAAACCATCTCCATGCTCTCACCGCCAGACCATCTCCCTGCTTTTACTGCCACACCATCTCCCTGCTCACTTTGCCACACCATCTCCCTGCTCTCACTGCTGCACCATATCCTTGATCTAACTGCAATACCACCTGCATTTCCTCACTATCTCACTATCTCTTTTTCTTACAGCCTCACCCTGCCCCTGGTCTCACTGCCAGACCATCTTTCTGCTCTCACAGCAACACCATCTCCCTGGTCTCAATGCCACACCATCTTCCTGCTATCACTGCCACACCTCCCTGCTCTCACTGCCTTACCATCTTCCTTCTCTCACCTGACACACCATCTTTCAGGTCTCATTGCCACACCATCTCACTGCTTAACTGCCACACAATGTTTCTTCTTTCATTGCCACACCATCTCACTCCTCTTACTGCCAAACCATATCAATGCTCACACTGGTACAGCATCTTCCTGCTCTCACCGCCACACCATGTCTCTGCTTTCTCTGAACACACTATGTCCCTGCCATCACTGCCGCACCCACTTAATTGCTCTCACTGCCACACCATCACCCTCCTGTCACTGCCACATCTCCTGGCTCTCACTGCTACATCTCCCTGCTGTCACCACCACATCTCTCTGCTCCAAATTCCACTTTGTCCCTGCTCTCACTGCCACAACATCTCCCTGCTCCCACTTCCTCCCGCTGTTCTCACCACTACACCATCTACCTGCTTTCTGTCTCAAAATGTCTCCCTGCTCTTTGTGCCACACCAACTTTTGCTTTCACTGCCGCACCAACTCTGCTCTCACTGCCACACCATCTCACTGCGATCTTTGCCGCACCATCTCCCTGCTCTTTCTGCCACACCATCTCCCTACTTTAATTGCCACACCATCTCCAAGCTTTCACTGCCATGCAAACCATCTGCTTTCACAGCCATACCTATTTCCTTTTTTCACTGCCAAAGCATCTCCCAGCTCTCTCTGCCACATTATTTTTCTGCTCTCTCTGCAAATTTTCTCCTTGCTGTCATTGCCACACCATCTCCCTGCTCTTACTACCTCACAATCTCTCTGCCT
Organism: Amphimedon queenslandica; assembly: GCF_000090795.2. NCBI lineage: Eukaryota > Metazoa > Porifera > Demospongiae > Haplosclerida > Niphatidae > Amphimedon > Amphimedon queenslandica. The sequence goes on along the minus strand of NW_003546246.1, from coordinate 548,237 downwards.
TCATGGCCAAACCATTTCTCTGTTCTCATTGCCACACAAACTTCCTGATCTCACTTCCACTTCCTCCCTGCTGTTACAGCCGCACCATCTCATGCTCTCACTCCCACACCCTTTTCACTCTGACACCAACTCCCTGCTCTCACTGCCGCACCATCTCCCTGCTGTCTTTGCCACGCCATCAGTCTGTCTCACTGCACACCATCTCCCTGCTCTCACTACCACGATATCTCCCTGCTCTCACTGCCTCACCTTTTCCCTCCTCTGACAGACTCACCACCTCCATACACTCATTGCCACACCAAGTACATGCTCTCACTGCCACACCATCTGCCTGCTCTCACTTCAACACCATCTCCCTCCACTCATTGCCACACAATCTCACTACTCTCACAACAACACTCTCTTTCTGCTCACAGTGCCGCACAATCTCCTGCTCTCACTGACACACCATCTCCCTGCTCTCACTGCCACACCACCTTCCTGCTTCCACTGCCTTACCATCTCCAGCTCTCAACTCCATGTTCTCAGTTCCTCACAATCTTCCACGTCTCACTGCAACAACTCCCTATTCTGACTGCCACACAAACACTGTAATCTCACTGCCACACCACTCTCTGCTCTCATTGCCACACCAGCTCCCTGCTGTCACTGCCACATCAACTCCCTGCTCTTAATGAAACACCATCTCCCTGCTTTCATTGCCACAACATCTCCCTGCTTTCACTGCAAAACCACCTCCCAGCTAGTGCCCCACCCATCTCTCAGCTGTTGCTGGAACATTAAGTTCTTACCCTCACTGCCAAACCAACTCCCTGCTTTTACTTCTGCTCTCACTGCCAAACCATCTCCCTGCTTTCGCTGCCAAATCATCTCCCTGCCATCACTGCCACACCAATTCCCTTCTTTTGCTGCCACAACAACTCCCTGCTCTCACAGATCACCATATCCCTGCTTTCATGGCCACAAAGTCTTCCCGCTGTTATTGGCACACCATGTCACTGTACTCACTGCCACACCATCTCACTACTCTGACTGCCTCAGAATGTGCTTGCTCTGACTGCCAAGTGTTGTCCCTGGTTTTACTACCCCATCTTTGTGGTCCACAACATCTTCCTGCTTTCAGTGCCACACCTCCCTGCTCTCACTCCAGCACGATCGCCCAGCTTTCACTGCCGTACCATGTCCTCGCTCTCACTTCCTTACCGTCTCTGTTTTCATTGCCAAAAAATCTCCCTGCTCTCTCAGCAATCATCCTCCTACCCTTATTGCCACACAATGTCCCTGCCTTCACTGCCACACCATCTTCCTGCTCCTACTGCCTTACCATCTCCCTGCTCTCACTGCCGCACTACTCTCTGCTTTCACTGCCTTGCCATCTCTGCTCTCACTGCCTTGCCATCTCTGCTCTCACTGCTTTCCTTGCTCTCACACCCACACCATTTCCCTGTTCTCACTGCCACACTAATTTTGCTACACTATCTCCCTGCTTTCACTATCTCACCATCTCCTGCCACTACCTCCCTCTGCCACACAATCTCCCTGCTCTCATTACCAAACCAACACTCTACTGTCACTGCCAGACCATCTGCCGGCTTTCACTGCCACACCATCTTCCTACATTCACTGCCTCACCATCTCAGGGCTCTCAGTGATACACCATCTTCCTGTCCCCACAGGGTAGGGACACTAGTTGTCTCTACCACTGTAGGGTTTTCTCTCTCACTCTCTCTCTTTTACTCTCTCTGAGCATTTGTTGTACTCATACATGTACCTGTCAATACATAGATAATTTATTAAGTGTTAAACCAAAACCCAGCCTTTATTAACAATAATGGCTAATGAAGAATAATTATCTTAAGCACATTGTCAAGCACATGTTTGGTTTATAACGACAAAAGAAAAGAAACCAATACCTTCTAATGTTTAGTGGTACACCCAGTTGTTAGACAATAATTGCAGGCCCTGTATTTCTAGTGTTAGCCCACGTCAAGTAACATGTTCAGGCAGGCAGGAAGGTGACAGTTTGGCCATTAAAAACGTTTTTACCCCAATTTCCGATTCTCAATACCGAACTGCCTAGCCTGCTGTTCACAACGGCTTTCATGCTAACACAGTAACCCTAAAAGTTGTTTATTTTGTCATATAGTACAACTTGTTTTTCTGAGTCATGGAGAGGGCTGAGAGCGAGATGCTAGTTCGATAGATAGCCAGGAAAGAAGCCTAGGTGGGTATGCAGACTAGGAGCATCAACCAACTGTTGCCAACACTCTGATTTCTGTCCATTGACAAGAATTGGGAATATTTAAATTTAATGTCACTTTTATTTCATCTCCCTGCCGTCACTGCCACTCCAACACCCTGCTATCACTGCCAGACCATCTGCTGCCAAATCATCCTACTCTCACTGCTTCACCATCTCCCTGCAGTCACTGCCTCACTATCTCCCTGCTGTCACTGCCACACCAACACCCTGCTCTCACTGCCACACCGTCTCCCTCCTCTCACTGCCACCCCAACTTCCTGGTCTCACTGCCGCATTACCTCCCTGCTCTCATTGCCACAGTCTCCCTGCTCTTCCTGCCTACCATCTCCCTGCTCTTATTACCGTGCCATCTCCATACTGATAGTGAGAAATTGTACCTGAAACATTTTAAAACCAGTTTTAAAACCTTAGTTTAATCCGTCACTTCTAGTATTTTTAACATTACTATAAAACTGAGAAAAGAGGAAACAAATAGTTAAAAACTCTGGACATGAAACATTATTTCAAAATCCAACCTAAAAAAAGCTCAATCTGATTAGTCACTTCTAGTATTCACCATACTATTAAAATCAAAAATTTATAAAACTAAGTGTGAACTAAGTGCAACATGAACTATTCTTAAATGACCAACCTGAATTTGAATAGTCAGTCTCATTAGTCACTTCTGGTAGTTTCAACTGTACTATGAAACTAAACACAGAGAAACAAATAGTGAGAAGTCAGTACTACACGAAACGTCATTTTAAAACCAAACTCAACTGATACGAACTTAGTCTGATCAGTCACTTCAGGCATAAACTTTATGAAAAGAAGTCAGAACTCCATATGATCATTAAATTGTATTTTAAAGTTTTCTATGAAATTGAGAAAAAGACAAATAGTGAAATCTTAAAAAATTGTTTAAAAATCTCACCTCAAATCATAAAAAACTCAATCTTATCAGTCACTTCTGGTATTTTTAACTATAATACAAAATGCCTCTGAACAGTGACTCCTAGTAGAATCTATGCTATCAGAGTGAGAAAAGAAGAACCAAATGATGCGAAGTGTCAGTAAAATATGAAACATTTCAAAACCAATCTTAAATGATAAAAATTAAATCTGATTAGCCACTTCTGATACTTCAAACTGTACTATAAAATTGAGAAAAGAAACAAATAGTGAGAAAGAACTAAGAACAACATAAATCATCTTATCAGACTCGAACATAAAATAATAAGTACTCAGTTTAATAACTTCTGGCATTTTAGAGTATACTATGAATTTAACAAAACTTATTACTGAGAGTAATACATGAAACATTTAAGGACCAACTGCAAATGATAATAACTCGGTCAAATCAGTCACTTCTGGATAAACTATACTGTAAGTGTGGGAAAAAAGAAACAAATAGTGAGGAACTACTAGTAAATTGAACATTATTTAAAACAATATCGAATGATACAAACTCAGTCTGATCAGTCACTTCTAATTAACCATTATTGTAAAACAGTGAAAAGAAACAATTGTGAGAAGTATAACGTAAATTAATGACTCAAATCTTAAAAACTCATTTTTATGAGTCACTTATACTCTGAAGCTAAGAAATAAAAACATACTGAGAAATATACTACTGGAACAAGAAATATTATTTAAGAACCCAACTTAAAAGTTAATGAGTCTGATTAGTCATTCCTGCTATAAAATATACAATGACACTGAGAAAAGAAAGATAATCAATAGTAAAGTCAGTACAACTTAGAACATTTATTTCATAAACTAGCCTAAAATACAATACTCAGTCTGATTTTAATGAATTCAATGAACGTGAACAAATGAGATAAATAGTTAGAAGTCAGTATTACATTAAGCATGATTTTAAAACCAAACCCACACAATAAATTTTAGTTTTTAAGGCACTTCTGGTATAAACGTTTTATGCCAGTAAGAACAGAAGAAACACAGTAAGTCAGTGGTACATAAAACGTCATTCAAAACAAACTGAAATGATAAACTAAGTCTAATGTGTCACTTTTGGTACTTCAAACTATAGTAAAAAGTAAGGTGAAACAAATAGTTAGAGCTTAAAATACAACATCATTTCAGAATTACTTTCAAATGATAACAAAGTTTGATCAGTGACTTCTAGAATTTTTAATTAAACTACACTTTGAAACTGAGAAAAAAGAAACAAATACTTTTAAGTACATAAAACATCACTTTAAAAACCAACCTCAAATGATAAAAACAATCTGATCAGTCATTTCTGGTATTTTGAACAATACCTTGGAATTGACAAAAAAAAGAATAAATAGTAAAAACTTAGGACATTAATCATCACTACAGCATTTAACCTCTTATTATAGGACTCAGTCTGATTACTTCTGGTATTTTAAACTATACTATGAAAATTGAAACAAAATAGTGAGTGAGTAGTACATGTAACATTGGAAAACCAACCTCAATTGATAATAACTCAGTGTGATCAGTCACTTTTAATAAACTGTAATTTGAATGAGAGAAAAATAAATACTGCGGAATTGCTATGACATAAAACATAATTTAAGAACCTATTTCGAATGATAAAAACTCAGTCCGATCAATTACTCTTAATTTAAAAAACACTACAATATAAAACTGAGATAGAACAAATTGTGACAGATATAACATGAAACATCATTTCAAAAATCAACCTCACATTGACAGAACACAGTGATCAGTTACTTCTGGTATTGTAGCTATACTATGAAACAGAAGACAGAAGACAAATTATGGGAAGTAAACAAAAAGGAACCTGAAAACTTGATGTGATCATTTAGACTGTACTATGAAACTTTAGAGTAACAAAGTGAGAAGTGAGTGCTTAGTAAAGTTTTATTTTAAAACCAAGTCAAATAATAAATTTTAGTTTAAGTTACTCCTGGTAATAGCTTCAGTATGAAAGAACAAAAACAAATAAGGAGAAGTCAGTAGTGCACAAAACATTATTTTGAAACTAATCTCAAATGTTAGTAGCTTAGTCTGGTCAACCACTTCTGGTACTTTAAACTATGCCGTGACTAATTGTACAACTTGATTTAATGTCATTTTAGAATCCAGCTGCATATGAAAAAATTCAATCTTATTTGTCACTTCTGACTTTCAACTAATATCATGAAACTAAAAAACAAATGGTGAAAAAGAGTAGTTTAAGACACATTATGTTAAAACCAAACTTAAAAGACAAGAACTGCATATCAGCAGTCACTCCTGTAATGAACTAAACTAAAGAAGTTAGAAATGAAGAAACAAATAGAAACAAGTCAATATTACATAAAACGTCGTAAAACCAAACTCAAATGACAAAACTCAGTCTCATCAATCACTTCTAATATTTTAAACTATACTACAAAACTAAATAAAAAGGAAACAAAATTTAAAAGTGAGAAATTTACTAGAAGTACATTAAACATCATTTTAAAACTAAACCGAAATGACAAAACTCAATCTGGTATGTCCCTCCTGTTATAAAAAATAGTATGAAGTTGACAAAAAGAAACAAATGAAAAATGTAAGTAACACAGGAATCATCATGTCGAAAACCATTCTCCAATAATGAAACCTTTAATATGAGTTACTTCTGGTATTTTTAACTATGCCATAAGCTGAACAAAAATAGTGAAGAGTGCTGCAAAAAAAATCAAGTAAAACCTTTACCATAAACACAAGAACAGAAGAACATATAGTAAAATGTCAGTGGTACATAAAATGTTATTTAAAAACCAAACTCAAATAAATAAAAACTCAGTTTGATCTGCCACTTTTTGTATATTACACTTTACTATGAAACAGTGCTGCAACTATTGAATACATGGTCTAACTTATAATTGGAACCCTCTACTGGTTTCCTTGATTCCACATCTGTTATCTAATTGTAGATGCCTGGATGATGTTCTAAATGAACAGTGAGACCTCTCCTTAGATACCACTCCGATATTAGGAGTGCAAGGTCTGAAAGACTCTTCAAATGGGTTCCTCCATTCTTGTTGATGAAGGAGATCGCAACTTTGCTGTCCATTAACAAAAGAATGTGTTGTTTGCTTCAATTCAAATGCAATGACATGAAGGATAGGAATGCTGCCAGCATTTTCAAACAATTGATCTGAAATGCTAGTTCTCAGGGAGTCCAAGGTCCTCCTATGTGTTAGACCCAACTGAGCTCCCCACCTTGACCTGAACCCATTTGTTGAAATTGTTACTTGGACAACTGGGAAGATTAAATTACTCCCATCGACCAATTGTAACTCGATCCAGAACAGTAGATCCTCTCTCGCCACACTGTCTAAGGAGGACATGCCGTTCAGAAGATACCTGAAATGAAGTATTTTGTGCTTCAATCTCTGTAGGGCATTATAATGAAGTGGAATCATTCCACTGTTACATTGACATATCTCAGTAACCATATCAGATGAGACAGGTCCCTTAGACTAATTTCAAGCTGAGTAAATTACAACATTCCTTCCTGATCAAATCTAGTTTTTACTGGGAAATAGACAGAGATAGATTTCTGGAATCGACTAGAAAACCCAGGAATTGCATTACCTGGTTTGGAGCTAATACTCTATTCCTAATTGATTAGAAACCCGTGACTGGTCAACAGGGAAACTAACGGCTAAAGATGGTCTTGAAACTCCTTTGGGAGGTCCCCATTACTAAAAAATCGTCTTTTTATCCGACCAGACAAATGCAGTTCTCTCTCATTGATGCTAGTATTGATTTCATGACTTTGGTGAACACACAAGGGCTGTCACTAATCCAAAAGGCAGGGAGAAGAACTCGTAATTTCTGTCCCCACTTGAAAACCTTTGGAACCTTTGACGGTTGGGATGGATTGGAATAGCCAGATTGGCATGTTTAAATCCAAAATCGTTTGTAATTAAGTTCCCTCTTAGACTCAAAATGTTCTCCATTTTGAAGTGTTAAACATTTAGGATGTTGTTCAGTCGTTTGAGATTTATTATTGGACGAGATCTACCATCCTTATTCGGGACAACAAACATCAGGCTTAAAAATCCAGAAGAATTTAGAGCTAGTTCTACTGCTCCCTTCTGAAGAATAAAATACAATAGCTGAAATGATTGAAGGGGCATATCTGGAGGAGTTTCCAAAATCTTTTCATCAATAACCCTTCATAGTCTGAACAGTTTAATGATAGTTGGTGAGGAATTCCCAAGCTTGGGTGAAATGTTATAGTCGAGTCCTACCGTTAGAGTAGACCTCAGTGGGACCTCGTGGAATCGTGAAAACAACTGGGTTGAGGGTTGGTAGAAACTCGTGGGTTTTATTTAAGGCACTTCTGAGGAGAACTCGAGGGTTTGCTGTACTTTGCCCTAGAGCTTCTCCCCAAGCAACAACTCACGAATTAAGATTTCCCTTTTGGAGCAGAGTCTAAACTATAAGGAAGTCTTTGATTGCCTGCATGAGTTTGCTCAGTTATCTCCTTAGCTGTGGGGTTAAACAACTCTCCAGATGTCTCATATCTTCCGAGCAAATCTTTTATTCCAAACTAGGACTCTTGGATTTGATCATGTCAATAATACCCAAGGCGCCTAGTCTCACTGATGAAACAATAAGCATTTGTTACCAACCAGCACAAGAGTTTCCGTTAAGACCTTCATAATATCCTTCACTAGTATTAACTTGTCCATATCCCCCCAGAAGTCCTGTCTGGCTGTTCTATTACATAATAAACAGTTATGCCACACACATACTCACATGTATATGACATTATTATTTTTGTAATTTATTTATTTATTCATTTAATGGTATTAGACTATAAAAAAAGATCATCAGCAAACCAATAGCTGGTCCCGCAGCAGAGAAAATGAATGACTGGATCTTAACAAACTGTTTTTCCTGGTCAGTAGTGAAATCACGACCCAGAATGTTTAGCTTTTGTAATGGCTAACAAAATTGTGAACAGCATTTTTTGTGGTTTAGATTTAAGACAAAACTTTCGTAGCCGATCGATACATAATTCTTCTGGAGTGACTAGATGTAAAAAATACTAATTTGTTCAAAATGGTAACAAGACATTCACTGACAAACAACCAAGACATTGGCCCTTCTTAGTACTCCACACAAAATCAGTGGTTGCATACTTTGTGTATACTTAGGAGAAGTAACAATCCCAAATTAATATGCAAAAAAATTCCATAATTGTAAATAGTTGCTCACAAAATTAGTGATATCTCCTCTTCTCTTCAATTTCGTTTGTCTAGGCATATTCATTAGTTAATTTTCTTACTGTATTAGCCACCACAATGTCAAAAAATGTCTAATATCGACAGAGGAGACACTTGTTTACCATATTTCCTTAAATAAAAGCCTGGGCGTCTATTTCCTAAAATGGTATTTGGATCTGGAAATATATATAAAAAATAAAAAAACTTTGGCCCGGAGCAGGATTCAAACCTGTAACCTTATGCTTGTGACTTTTGGAACTTCAAGTATTATCCATTAGACTACTGAGTTACTCCTGGGCTACAGTTGCATATTTATAGCTCAATTCTATTGTTACCCCAGCGTTTATTCAAATGCGGCTTCTATTTAAGGATATACAGTACTTGAAATGTGTAGACTTGACTTTCAATTACGCTCCAATTCATCGTTAATTAGTTTGATAAATCATGTGTCAACAACAATTATATCTGTAGCACCATCAGGAAGACAGTTAGGTTTTCTACCAATGCTAAGGCCTCCTCAAAAACCACTTCCTCTTTTAGAGCATTGTCTTTCTTTTGTTGATCCAAAACTCTTTGTGATCCTTTTCCACCTTCAGATTCTATTCAAATCTCTCTCTCATTATAGTATCTCTTTGTGACTTGTGTCCATTATTATTTAGTTATCACAGAAAATCTTGTCGCCCTAGTGCTAATCCTCACAGTACACAAGCTGGAGTTCATCTTTAGCCTTCTCATTTTAGTTCTTTTATTCGCTGGTATTGCCAACCAACTTGGTGATAGCACAAACTGACCTATTAGGAAGTCTAGGAAACTTGCAACTTTGTGGTGGAAGTCTGTCTATAGTACATCCAGTTAAACAAAGTTAGTTTGCAAGGATTTTTTGTCACTATTTGTTGAATTTGTTGACATTGGTAATATACAATTTTTTCAAAAGGCATATGGCTAATAACTTAAGACAACAATGGAAAGCTAAATATTTCATGAAAGTTGCTCTCAAAGACTGAAACTGGTAAGCAGCTTTTTATGTGAAAGCTCCATTCCTACATATAGACCCTTCATGCTAGTAAGGTTAACGTTATTTGCTGTAGAAAAAATGAATAATTTTGTGTCAAAGCATCATAAAACATTTAACAAGTTTCTACAAAAAAATTTCGTGATCTGTTGTATGATTCAAACTTTCACCACACAATTGTGGTGAAAATTAAGTTTTGAACAATAATTACTTAACTTTTATGACAAATGGACGTTTTGCTGCAGCTAAAACTAGAGTAGTGCATGCAAAAATACCTTTAAATACTTCATTGCATATTTCATACAAAAGCACCTTAATAATAGAAAGGTGGCAGCAAAATACTCACTAATGATTAATTCTTCTTACTTTCATGGAATTCAACCCCTTGTTTCTTCCATTTATGGCAACCTTACTTTTGTAACTAATCACTCTAACATTTGGTTTTTCTTTCGCAAAACAGATACCATGGTAGATATGTTGACATTGTTTACATATGTTCTAATTAAACATTGCATATGCAGAAATTTGTGATAGAACTAGGATAAAATTTTACTAGTTCAACACAATTCACAATTTTAACCTGTTCAAAACGGATTAAAACTTTTAATCAAACTTAATTGTATATTTAACCAATATTAGTCACTTTGAACAAGTTCCACATAAGTTTCTTGAATACCAGCCTAATCATAAATCAATAAAAATTTTATGAATCTTTAATGTACCTCATTCAAAATAGTTTTAATTTCAGCATGAATTTGATTAAGATCACTTCCAGGGTAAACTTCCACTCTTGCATTTGCTACGTGAACATTTGTGCAAAGTGTCCATACATGACATTTCAATACATGTGTCACAGAATTAATCTCATTTATCTACAAAAAATGAAGCACATCAAAAATTAGAAACTAGATGCAACTTTATGAGTGAGATGTGGCAATGTAACATTTAATTCTCGTGGAAATCTCTGCATTAGTGATTCCAATGACTTCTGCATTAGTGGATAGACACTAAAATTAAAAATTTATAATTTCAGAATAAGAAAATGAAAATGAAAAGTTTAATGTTACTAATAATAAATCCAAATCTTTCATTGATAAACCAACACTATCTAATAATACCAATACTAATAACAACAATAGCAGTAACATAATAATAAAAAGTAATAAAAAGAATAACAATAACAATAAGTCGAAACAGAGATAAAGGGCAAGAATGGTATACATCCATAATCAGGGCTGCATACCCCATTCAGCTGTAACATAAAAATGCTGGACTGCATGACTTGCTTTTAAAATGAATCGTACAACTCCGGAACTTGAGGAGCAAATAAAATAGGGGCCACAATTATCACTAAATGGCAGCTGAATTGAATTGTTTCAGACTTTTCAATAATCAAGTCACAGCATGTATATAACATTTAAACAAAACTTTTGCACTTATTTTGATCAAAAAGTCTTTCACAAGAAAATGCACCATATCTTTCCTCCTTTTTGTTGGTGGACAGCTTCCTGCTTAAGCAACAATGCGGAGCGTGCATTTTGTGATGATGGCTCTTCCTTGCATCTCTTTTATGCAGAAAGAACATGTTGCTACTGGTCACTGTAATAAAAAATAAAAGCAAAGTTAGAATTATTGCTGCACAAAAAGAGTACGTTGTTGGTCCTGACTACCTTGACTCTATTCCTTCGTTTAGTTGATAAAATCACATTTCTTATGCCACTATCATTTGGAAATAAATTACAAAATATTTGCTTATCACAGCGACCAGTAGCAACAAGTTCTTCCTGCATGAAAGAGATGAAAGGAACTTCCATTAGTTAATGTGATGCCATCACAAATTGCACGCCCCCACATTATTGCTTAACCTAGGCGGCCAATGAAAAGGATGAAATGTACAGTGCACTTTTTCAAGTGAAAGACTTAGATCAAAATAAGTGCAAAACATTATTCAAATGTTATATCAATACAGTGACTTGATTATTAAAAACTTTGAAATATATAGTCAAAATGTCCATTCAGTGAGTGCAAGTAGAGAGTTATGATAAAGACAATCTCATTACTCAAGCAACTAGAGAGTCTGATACTGAGGAACTTGTTGACACTCATGCAGACACTAACCCACAATATATACTGATGCAAACACCAACACAAACACTTTTATTGATGCAGGTAATTATGTTCAAGAAGCAGCTGTAATGAGAAGATCAAAAAGAGAAGCAAGTAAACCAAAATCATTTAGGAGCTTGCATATCATCTCTTACAGAAAACCAATGACTGTCAATGAATCTTTGGTAAGTATCAAGAGAAAAGAATGGCAAACTGCCATCAAAAAAGAAATAAAATCTATTATTAAAAGTGGTATATGAGGTCTTGTTGAGCTACATAGGGGAAAATGTCTAATTGGAAATATATGGTTCTTTAAGAGAGACCTTTAATCAGATGGATCTGGGGAGCCATATCAACCTTGTCTCACTATTCAAGGGTTAAGATAGAAGCAAGGCCACAATTTGATGAGATGCTCAGTCTTGTCACCAGATTTGAGTCTCTTCTGCATTTAATGCTCTCACAGTACAAAGAAAGATTGCTTAACACGAAATGAATGTAACTACTCCAATTTTGAAGGGTAACCTAATGGAGGAACAATATACCGTATAGCTGCAAAATTTGGTGGTCTATAACTTTAGCAGCTTTGCATAAAATTGCCTAACTATAATATAGGCAGTCTTTTAACATGGCAGTTTACTATCTTGTCTCTTTCTTAAGCACTTTTAGGCCTTCTTGAAGCTGTTCCATGGCAGTCTTTGCCCACTGCCTTGACTGAAATAGTGAGCAATGGTGCCATTTCGGCATCATGTGCTAACAAACTCTCATAAAAAGATTCGTCCATCATTGAAATTATTATTGGCGGGTATATATATTGGCACTTTTATTTTAACACTGCCAATCTGCCAAATTTAATTCTCTGCCAAATTTTGTAGCTATACTGTATGCGACAACCTGATGGGAGATGAGGAAAAAGGAAAGGAGGCAAACTAAAGCACAATTGTACTCGCTAACAGTTTTCAAGATGTTCAAACTTCGTGTTAGATAATTACCTCAAAACTATGGGATTTACACAAGCATTCATTGATTTAAGTAATTTTAAATTGAAAAAGGTAGGGATGTCCATTTTTGGAAATTATGTACACAGTATATTTTTGCTGAAGACAGTACTAAAATGTTAAAGTAATAAAAAGCACACCGTCAATAAAGTTCAACTTGAAATCTAAATCATTTTCTTGGAGTTCAGGTCACTCAACAACATGACAAAGGAACTCTTTGGACTGAATATTCTCATTATACAAAACTTTGCTAAAATATGAGATGCATCAATCCAAATCTTTCAGAACAGCAGTCAATTCAACCTCAAAGTCAAAGTGATAAAATGGAGCTGAAGTTATTAGTCTTCACCCTTCAATACTATTTGCCCCTGTATTGTACCCGCACTGCTCTTGCTTCTGAAATTAATAATAACCGCAGGTAGAATTCAAGGAAACACAGTACCTATGATTTCAATGGAAGAGACAGCAAACCATAAAGGAATGATATATACTGAACTACGGCACCAAATATTGATGACAAACTTCAACAGATAAAAAATCTCCGTTCCGCTTCTCTTTAAGGTTGCATTGCAAGTATCTATGTGACGGTGCTACTAGTGCTGAATCAAAGCACACATTCAGTATGGAGGCAATAATGTCACCAAAATGTGGAGTTTATTTAAATTACCCAACGTAAATCATGTCACTTTTCAGCCAAAAACCTTAGTGAAATTAATCATGTCAGTTTAAACTTAAAGTATTAATAAAATCATTTCTTGTTAAACCATAACATATTTACATAATTAATAATTACCAAAAAAATAATTTAGTACCTATCAGTTACAAAAAGATTGACTCAGGATAGCTTTGAGAGATTACAGAATTTGTGTGGCATTCTGTTCACCAACAAGTAAAAGGAGTGAGGAAGCATGTCATTGCCGATAATAATGTTGGATTTAGATTTATGAACCAATTATTATTGTTTTTGTGTTTAGTATTATCACACCTTTGTAATGAATTAACTTACTTTTGTACATAAAAAGCTTGTGGTCGTGATCAATAACCTTTGACCGGAACTGATCATATATCCCATGGCAAGTAGAGTAATGATCATATAACTTTCTTGTATGAGTTCATTTGTAAGGACAAAGTGAGGTTTTTTTAGAAAAAGAAATGCAAAATACTTTTGTCGTTACTCAGAAATTTTTTGTACTGATGCCACTTATAAACTTTTTGAACTAGGATTACCAGTATTTTTGATGTTAGAATTTCTACATGGACAAAATGACATGATTGTTACAAGTCTGATAGTTCATGAAGATTACGTGAGTGTAACATTTACTGGTTGAAGCCTTTACCATTGGGCAAGAACATATATTATATTGGCCAATAACGAAATAGAAGATATGAGTTATATACTTAGAAAAAGATTACCAATTGAAGTTGTTTTTATCTGTTATATTTCATACATTGATTAAAGACTTCAGACAAAAAGTCTTGTGAATCAATAGGTGTTGCATTAGGCCAAAGGAGTATTTCCTTAGTGCCACTACTGAAGTTTTGATATGCATTTTCAGAATCAGAGTATGATGATCTCAATATATGACAGTGCTCCAAAAGCAGTAGTAGACTACTTCAATGGAAGATGGTATTTGTAACAACAGACTAAGTAATAGGAATGCAGTCAAATTGTGGAAACTTTATAAATATCTCAAGCAATCATTTTGAAAGCAGTAACCCAAAACTTAAGTTGTTGGCAGTTATAGCCAACTAAAGTTGTTGTGGACAAATTTTTTTTACTACTTAAAAATTGCTGTCACCTACTTCAGAATCACTTTACCAGCTGAAGTGTTTGGAGGAAAACATCTTAACTTTCTGTTAATGAGAAGTTCTTCATTTCAAGTTTTAGAGGCCCAAGTTGAACAGCTATCCCATTTCTTTATTCTCTTGATGTGTCTGCTATGAGTGTCAACAATTTTTATCGAGATATGGGTGTTGTTTTTTCTTAGAATCTATCCTAGTCTGCCAACATCCTAAAAAAGGCTTACAATACTCTGAGCACAATCAGGCGAGTCTTTCCCATATCGACCACTCCCAAAGAAGCAAAGAAATAGTACCTCTCAAGTTATGCCCATCCTCATTTATAGATGTCCTGTTTGGCATCCTTGTCTTACCAAGGACATAACTGCTCTTGAACTTCATCAAAAAAGAGCGACCAAGAATGTCTTAAATGACTATTGTCTGACTATAAAACCCGACTACATAAACTAATATTTTACCTCTCATGTACAGCCTGGAGCTGGCCAATAGTATGTTTTTCATCTCCTCAGTCAAATCACCTGGTTAAATTTTCAATGTAACGGGCTTCTTCTCTACTAGCTCCCACTCCCACTGAACTACATCTGCCACTTATCACAGACTAGTTCACCAGTATACTTCATCTTCCGCCATAGATTACTCATACTTTAATAGATTAATTCTCTTCCGCCTCTCAACCTTGACCTTTCTTTACAATCACTTAAACAACTAATACCAGATAAAAATTTAATGCCAATTTCAATCCTGATGATCTTCATTTGTTCCACTATGTTTTTCAGTGTAATATCTGCTCTAAATGTAAAAATAGATCAGCTTTCTTTTAAATTCAACTATGTATCTGTTTCTTTTTTGGGTGTTGGGACCTTGCTCCCTACATTCCTCATGACTACTTTCTAATAGTATCTATATTTCTCTCACGTTCTTTCATTCTACATGATGTAAACTCTTTCATAACAATAATGATGATAATAAAAGAATGAGGTCTTAAAGGGAGACAGACATCAAAGTGAGGGTCTGTATTTTATGGTTTTAATTATGATTGCCTGACCATAATTATAATGTTTTACAACTTCCATAGTTTAAAAAATTTTATTTACTGAAATATGAGCCATCAAAAATGCCCATTTTTGCTTCTTAAAATATTACATCCTGTTCATGGGTGTGGCTAATTGTGACATCAGTCATACATAATAGAGTATAAATGAATTGAAAACCACTGTTGCCAGCAGGAAATGCTAGTTGACAATATCGTATTATTTTTTTCAATAAATTTCTATTTAAAGAGATAAAAATATTGTTAAGCACAAGAAAATGGAGGCATGAAGCAAGGATGTTAAAACTTTCACGGTATTTTTTAATTTTTCTTCCATTTTTATTAAACAATAATGATTTCTTATTGGTATATTGATAATAAAAAAGCATTTTGCTTTTGCTTGATGAGGTAGATCCTAAATGAAGTGCTGCATTAGTGTCAATAGACTGTCTTATCATTATGATGCCTATGTAATGAAGCTTTGTTTACTTATACAGAGAAATGAACATAATTATACTATTTTGCCCTCAACATGTGCACGATGTCTTTATATATGAAGTTTTAGAGCTGCAATATCTATTGCAATTGAGTTAACAGTACAAAACAAAACTAAATTTTAGAACAGTTTTTGCTCATAACTTTTCCACACTACACTGTTTTTCTTCAAAAACTTGATATTGCCCTCCAGTTTGACATTGTTTATTTCTTTTAAAATTTTAAAGTCTAATTTATTAAGAACCTTTTGCATAAGAGGTACAAAACTAAAATCTGACGGACAATAACTTCAAGCGGGAGAATTCACGGCACAGTTAAACGCCTTTGCTTAGTTGCAATGGACAAAAACAAAACATCCCTGATTAGAGTAGGTTTTAAACTTAACAGGTAGATTAGAAAAACAGCTCGTTCTGGCACACATCTAAATTTACAAAATGCAAAGCAAAAGACTTGTCCTCCATAATGCTCATTTGTGGGGGCAACTAGAGCTAGGATGCGCATCATCTACATGTAATAATTCTTGTGGTTTCCAATCCCTTTATCCTCTAATATTTATGTCATAGTAGGAATGTTTGCAGATACAGTCATTCTTTTATAGGAGAAAATGATCTTTTATTCTAATGCCTGGTAATCTAATAGCACTAATTTAAAGATTGGGATCATTAGCTTCCAATATCTTAAGCATGCACATTGAAGAAAAGACTCAATATAAGCAAGCAAGGAGATTTACCTACTTGTGTGTAGTATTATGACTTTTTCTTGTGGTTCCAACCTTAGAGTAATAAATGTTAATGATCCTCATCTTTAAATTAGTGCTATTACATTACAAGGCATGAAAATAAAGGATTATTTTCTCTTATAAAGGAATGAATGTATCTACAAACATTCCTACTATGATGGCATGTTTAGCCATACCCACCAACAGGAAGTAACATTGCATGAAGCAAAAAGGGCATTTTTAAAGGATCTCATCGCAGTAAATAAAAATTTTTAGACTATGGAAGTTGGAACACTATTATTATCGTTAAGCAATTATATTAAGACCATAAGATAAAGACCTCCATTTGAATGTCTCTTTCCCTTTAAGGCAGCATTAAAGGGTAACTACCATGTATTTTGGTGGTATTCTTTTTGTTTTAACAATGATTGTCTGACAATACTAATGATGTACTCCAACTTTATTTGTCAAATTATTCACTGAGATAAGAGCCTTTAAACTTGCTTTTTTCTACTTTTTGCCAAGATGCTTCCTGTCAGTGGGTGTGGCTTCACGTGACATCACAATGAGCATACAGATGTTTTTTTGCATGCAAGTTCATGTTGGCAACTGGCAATGAAAATGCACAAAAGATGTGTTCCCTATGGCTGCAATAATACTAGTTCAGTAGATGGTTAAGTGTCTTTCATTTTCCAAGTGACTCTATTCTAAAAAATCGATGGACATGACAAGTGAAAAGATCAAGAAATAAATGAAAAGGACCTACTACTAATTGTGTAATGTGTTCAAATTGTTATTTTGTCTAAAGATTTATTTGAGGATCTCTTATATGGTACTTCATTTGGTTCAAAAGTCAAAAGGAGATTGAAGAAAGATACTGTACCACCAACGTTTAAAAGAGAAAAATAAAGATCTACCTAATGCAATAAGATCTGCTTATGAGCAGAGGGAAAGACATATGGTAAAATATACTGTAACCACAGCATTTATTATAGGTTTCACATAAGGTTTTTTAAAATGTTAGACGTCCACCTACATGTATATTGAAATATATTGGCCAATAAAACGATGGTTATGTTAAAAATGAGTCATCACAAGTAGATTGGCTGGACCGCTGTCTTACTCGATGTTGTAATGCAGTGCCATTTGTTAGAGATGGAGATGCTGATATATTTTGTTCTTATTAATTAGAGTACATGCATAACACTTATGTATCAGTTATGTATTTAAAATTGTAATGCACATGTTCAGTTTAACTGTTAATTGTTGTGTATTCGATCATTGTGATTTTGGCTAAAAGTGAATTTTTATTATTGTTGGCTATATTACACTGGTGACAAGGGAATCTTAGGATGGCTGAGAACACTCCATATGGCAATCTAGAAGATTTTTCTATGAAGATAGAAATGTTTGCCTCCTCCAACAAAACAAAATGCTCTTCCTTCAAGCTTACGCTGTTCCTGATGACAGGCAGGTTGCTGTTGTCCTTAATGCGGTGGGTGCGATGAATTGCCCAAACTGAGAGGCTTGGTTGCACCCGTAAAGCCAATGAAAATACTGTGTCAGAACTGTTAGACTTGTTCAAAGGGCATTATGAGCCTAAACCGGTTATAATTGCTGAAAGGTATCATTTTGACACATGCCATCAAAAGGAGGAGTCAGTTGCTCAATATGCTGCTGAATTGAGACACTTAGCTTTAACCTTTTCTTTTGGAGATTACCTGGATGATGGCCTTAGAGACAGGCTGGTATGTAGGATTCTGTCAGCTGGGGCTTGTAAGAAGCTTTTAGCTGACAAGAAGATACAATATCAAGGAGCAGTAATTATAAAACAATAGAGAAAGATTCCTGTTCTCAGCATGAGTCAGGAGACGCCCACAAGGTGACATACAAAGTAAAAGATACAAGAGATAAGCCATGCTACCGCTGTGGCAGACACGACCATGCCTCTAGCACTTGAAGATTTTGCAATGCTCGTTGCAACAATTGTTCCAAATTAGGACATATTGCAGCAGTTTGTAGGAGTATTCAAGCAAAGAAAAATAACAGGAGTCAAGGAAAAACACAAAGTGGATGAGCAAGTGGATAAAACCTCAAGGAAGTCAAAAAATGATTTGGGAGTGTTCCAAGTTCAGTCAATATTATCACAATCCCCGCCAAAAAAAATTAGCCTCAAACTGAATGGTCAGACTGTAGAAATGAAACTAGATACTGAAGCATCTCTATCACTTACTTCAGAAGAGATCAGGAATAAATATCTCCCTCATGTACCGCCTCAACCCACTCACATTTGACTACAGACATATACGGTCGACATATTGAGTAAATGTTAGGTCATATTTAAGTATGAGATGCAAGAGAAGAACCTACTTGTAAAAGTAGTTGCTGGTGAACAACCTTGCCTGTTTCGATGGAATTGGTTAAACCATTTTGTTGCATTGGAGTTGCATTTCTTAAGAGTCCTACGCAAGGAAGCACAAAATTGATAAGGTACACAGTAAATATCAGGTGACAAAACAGGAATAATGATAAACTTTAAGGCTAAGCTCTAGCTGAATAAGGATGGTATCCCTCCATTCCATTGCTCGCTTCATGTACCATTTGCAATGAAAGGGGCTGTTGGGCAATAGTTGATTATTTGAAACGCCATGGGATTTTGGAAAACCTAAAGACCAGCGAATGGGCAGTACCTTATGTAGCTGTGCCTAAGAAGGATGGTAGAATACTTGTGCTTGGAGATTACAAGGTCACCAATAATCCTACTTTAAATATTGATGTGTACCTTCTTCCAAACGTTGATAAGATGTTTGCAGTCATGGCTGGAGGGAAAAAGTTTTTAGTAAGCTGGACTTTGCTATTGCTTATCAGCAAAAGGAGCTGAAAAAATTCTTCACGAGATCTGGGACAATAAACACACAAAGGGATATATCGCTATACATAATTGCCTTTTGGAGTGGCTTCGGCCCTCACCATTTTCCAGCGTACTATGGACAACACCCTCGAAGGACTGCATAAGGTAGGTGTTATATCAACGTGACAGGTGTGGATGACAGTTATCATTTGAGGACACTGGAGGAAGTGCTGCAATGACTGTAGCAACAGGGAGAGAAAGATAAATGCACCTTCTAGAGTAAATCAGTTGAATTTTTAGTTATAGAATTAATGCACAAGGGTTGTATACCACCCCAGATAAGTATTGAAAGCCCCTTATACTAGTAATGTAGAAGACCATTCTTGGGTCATTTAAAATACTATAACAGGTTTATTGGCCTCAACACTTCACCCACTGCATAATGTACTTACAAAGCACAACAAAGGACCACAGCATGTAGTTATGAGGTTAATGAGGCAAGGCATTAAGTAGTATCCTCAGATATATTGGTCCATTTTACGAGTTTACCAGTAAAATTACAGATGGGAGCTATCATCTCTCATATTTGTAAAGATGGCAAGAAGTGCCCAATTGCTTTCGCATCACGGACAATGAGTAAATCAGAAAAAAAAATATTCCCAATGCGAGAAAGAAGCATCGGCTATAATTTTTGGAATTAAAAAACTTCATAATCATCAGTATGGGAAGCCTTTTGTTTTGGGTATGGACAATAAACCCCTAACAAGAATTTTGTCCCACGGCAATGCTGACCCCACCCTAATTGCAGCTCATCTGCAAATATGGGCATTGTTATTGTCAGCTTATTCCTATTGTAAAGGGAACTGCTACATTTATCAGCATGGAAATGCTGATAGCTTATCATGATTGCCTCTCCTCAGTGCCCTAAAAAACAAGTAGATGGTGAAATGTTATTCAAGATCATATAAAAGTAAGTAAAATTGTGGACTTTACCAGGAGAGGCTGCCCAAAAACAATGTATGAGGAGTGGAGGAATGAGCTATCAGTAGAGGTTGGGTATCTGCTTTTGGGGGCGAGTGGTAATAATACCTAAGAAACTGCAAAAACAAGTGCTACTGGAGTTTCACATAGGTCATCCCAGAATTTGTCAAATGAAGTCACTGGTCCAAAGTCACCTGTGGTGGCCCAATCTTAAAGCTATATTGATGGTGAAATCATGTTGTTCATGCCTGGAAGTGAAATCAACAATGACGACCCACTCCTCACCCTTGGACATGGCCAAGCAAACCATGGACTAGGGTACACCTACTTTATGCTAATCCACTTTACAAGAAAATGTATTTACTGGCAGTGGATGCTTGGTCTAAATGGCCTAAGGTATGGGAGATGTCTTTAACAACTGCTGAACGTACAGTTAAGATACTAGGTCAAAATTTCGGTTTATATAGTTTACCAGAACAGATTGTCAGAGATCAACAGCCACAGTTTGTGGTAGAGCAGTTCTGTTCCTTTTGAGAGAGAGAAGGGTTAAAGTCTTTTGTTCTGCCCCTTATCATTTCACCACAAATGGAGCAGTGAAACGGATTGCCAAAACCTATAAGCAAGCTCTAACGATTGCGAAGCAGGAAGGGAAGCTCTCTAGTCAAGAAGTAATAGACAGATTCTTGTTTCATTATCGCTCCACTCCTTATGCAACAACAATCTCCAACCGGCTGAGGTACTTTTAGGTCGACCATTACAGACAAGCCTAGACCAGATGAAACAGAGACCATAAGCTCGCCAGAAGCATTATTTTGATAGACATGGATGTGATAGAGCTTGGGCAGAAAGAGTGAATATTGTTGGGGAATAGACTTCAATTTGCAAAATTTGCCAAGATTTTACTCACCAATTTGTGTAGCTGTAAGGTAGGAGGAGACTGGTTGAAGAGCATCATTACACATTGGTGTCAGTGTGTGACAAACAATACAGATGGAAATTCCAAAATGATTATAGACAAATGGCTCTCACTGGGTAACCACATCCACAAGGAACACCATCATTTTGGTCTATTCAAGAAATGTGCCCATTAGAAGGTACAAGGAGGAGTAAATAAGTAATGGTTCAAACGATGTAAATATTCATTGCATATAATTAAGGGAATTAAAATTTATTATTAGACAACAAAGCTAGTGTCAAAATCACTGACACTATTCAATACAAGTCTGTGCAATCAAATCAAGAAGTTGTCACCTTCATATCCAACTTCATCAATTGAAGCGTTTCAGTGTCATCATCCAATTTGCACACAAATTAAGATGCTTCTCTTACAAAAGGAACGTTAGCTCAGTCAGTAGCATTATAACTCAGTCATATTCATTTATACTTTTTCTGCATCAATTAGATTATGCTCAGCAGCTCTACACTTTAATGAAAATAGCAACAAGAAACAATCCAAGACTCAAGTAGGCACTGACAGATATCCAAAATATAAGGATGGAGGCCACATTGTTACGCTAATAAGAGATATCTACTTACAGTAGGCATCCACACTGTCTAACAATAAGGCTGCTACAATTAAATTCATTGTTTCTCAAATGTATAGCAAATGTGGGCGGAACCCGGCAGGCGCTAATTATCAGTTATTAATTATTATTGATGACTCTTATCAAAACACAATAGAACTAAGTTTCCTTTCTTTTAACTTATTTGACTTGAGGTTGTGAACGACACTGCACACACTGAGGATAGTTATCAGGGTCATCTTCACAACTGCTACCACAATAGCAACAAATTGTTTCGTATCCTGATAAATAGTACAACTTTTCTGTTGGATCATGACAAAAGTGCTCTTTTACTTTAACACTCTTGAGACTGTCTGGAAGATCAATTTCATCAAACAACATTCCACACGTATAAGAAACTTCTAGAAGCACTTTTTGTAAATCGTGTTCACTTAGTAAATCTTGCTTTCTTTTTGAAAATAGTAATCTCTACATATCACACTCTTCACATTGAATGAGAACTCCAATGTTTTTGACATTTTGTTGAGTGGAAGAGTAATCTAGTGTCTTCTTTGTGCCTTTTTTTGCTTTAACGAAGGCTTTACAGATCTAAGATTTTGCTCATTCTCTTAAAAATTAGCACCGTACACTTCAGAAAACTCTTTGTAATGCCCTTCCTCCCCAATTACAGGATCTAGTAAAGAAGAAATGTCTAATAAGAAGAGGTGCAAAATTACTTTTAATAAAATAAATAATGTACAAAATAAGAGTTTAGCTACTTGTACATGTAAATTGTAAATCATTGAATAACATGAATTGACATGATTAACTTCAATGCATTGCATGTTATATAATGCTAACTTGAAAATTGCTCTGAAGACATTTTGACTGGAGTGCAAAGGGTACATTCAGGTTTCCCACACTTCTTAATGGTGATTGAACACTTACTGCATGTACAGCAGTTGAAATATAATTGTTCAAAGAAGTCAACTTGGTAGGAGCAGATTTTGTTGTGTTCTGTGTTGTCAGTGTTGAATCAATTAAAAGTAAAACCTCCCAAAAAGCATCAATTTTGGACTGTGATGTGCTATTAAACATTTCAATATTTTTACCTCTTAATTGTAAGCGTTTTAAAACATTAGAAAAAGGAGTTCCTTGACTGGTGCTAAAGATTCTTCAACATCATTTTTGAGGTCACAACACCCTGCTCGGAGTTCGTTTAAAGTATTACAGTTAGAAACAATGTTTTCAAACTTGTCACCCATCTTCCCCCTCATGATACCAACACATTGTAGACCAAGATTTATAATTGACATTATGGTGAAGTACATGCAGCAATAAGGACATCGAGATCTAAGTTCTTGAACAGTGCAACAAGAGATAATTGTACAGAAATATAAGTAAGGCAATGGTCAGGTCCCCCATCAGAGTACACAAATAAAATGTGACGTCCCACCATTTTTGAAACTAGAATACTATAAAGCTCTTTTGCATGTCGAATGGCATATGATGGTTGAAAAACGGAGTCTTTAATACCAATATACACATCTCCTGTGTACCAACACTCATTAATTGCTTGTGGAATATTAACAATCACAGCTACACTAGGTGTCAAGCTAAACTTAGAGAAATCATGATCTGCAACTATGAACGTTTTGTTGAGAGACAACTACAACTTCCTTGCCTCTTTCCACTGCAGCAACTGGGTAATTGGTTCTCCAACACTGATTTTATGTTTGTCATCTATACATGCAAATAAAGATACATCTCTAAAACGAATTGCATATTCTCGTTCATAATGAAACAATGCTGCACAGAAGTGTGCATCAGGATGAAACTTCCGTAGTTGCCGTCTTTGAACCATGTGTTTCGCTTGAAGACGACATTTATAATGTTTTGCAGTCGCAGAATGTGGATTTCTTGAAAAAATGAAATTGTACCCATGCATTTGAATGTATTGGGGATATCTTCAAGACATATATCACGTACCGTCTCAAACAAATCTTTAATTAAAACGGCTTTCATGACAAACACTTGTGCAAGACTGAAGAAACTCATTACACTTAGACCAAAATATACTAAAAGTGTCTTTATCACTGGAGTTGAATTCTCGTAAATTGATTACGATATCCATATTTTCCAGTGACAATGCTTCCTGCACACATGCAACAACCTCACTTTTACTAGTCATTCTTGATGCTGACGAATCGCCAACTAATGTATTGCATATGTTACGTAATATATAAGGTTTACTTTCAGGTGATAATTCTTCCATATAAATCACAAAACAATTGCTTCATGGCTCTGGTATGATATTTAGGGATCTTTTTTTAATTTCTCCAACAATTTCATTATAAAATGCCTCTTGATTACGTGGATGAGGAACAGTTGCTTCATGGCTCTGGTATGATATTTAGGGATCTTTTTTTAATTTCTCCAACAATTTCATTATAACACGCCTCTTGATTACGTGGATGAGAGATAAAATGGTAATTACCAACATTAGACCAATGACATTAGGTTAGTAAATAAATAGGGACTGAAAGTCCATTTAGTAATTCGTGAATGAAAATATAGTGACGTCTTTTCTCCTCAGGGCAAAAATCTCTAAGATATATTTTATTATAGAAAGCTGTTTTCTTTACAGTATGATCTACACTTGCTAGCAGTACAGGTACAGAAGACACTGGAGTAACATACTTTAAGTGTGACAAATCTTCAAATGTTGTAGCTGGTTCTGAAGACGCATGATGAAGTTTCATAGACTTGTTTTTCATTGATAAATATGAAGAATACGATGCAAAGGATTCCACTAATTTCAATAAGTTTTCTTTAAGTAGCTTACACTTCTTTTGCTAAATCCAGCTCGTAATCATGTAATCTTGTAACTCAGAACAAAACTCACCTAATTTGTCACGGCTTAAGTTAGATATAGATCTTTACCTGTGTTTACTACATTCGGGCGTATTATAACCACAGAATTGGGAAAACAACAAAGGTATTGCAAGTACTTCATGTTGCCCATCTACGTATCACAGCGTATGACATTGCATATCAACGAATGGTTTTCCATACACTTCAGGATCTGTCCCAGCTACATTCATGGTACAGGAATTTCAATATCTCATTACATAAACTATCTTTTCTAGTTTTCTCATGAAACATCATAGGAAGACTTTTTTGATGATCCACTTCATTTCGTACTTCACTGATATTTTCTAAACTGACAATCATTACATCCTGAGTACTACCTTCGGATACAATAAACTTTAAACAGCTTCCAATTTCCAATTGGAATTTCCAATCAGTCAAATTTCTGCAAAAAATGCCAATTTTACAAACTTTCTGTAGAAAATTTACAAAAATTATTAAAATGACATTAATTGTGCAGAAACAGATTAAAAACTGTCAAAAGTCAGAGGACATTTGAGTCATTATGGCTGGTATAGCTTGCAGCGCATAGCCTACTTTTGACAATCCATAATGAAGCTGCTCTTGTGTGGTTCATCAAATTTCATGTACTAATTTTGTTTACCAGTGTTAGAACACAAGAATAAACTATTAAATATGCAAAATACACAAGAACAGCTTCATTATGGATTGTCAAAAGTAGNCTATGAGCTNCAAGCTATACCANCCATAATGACTCAAATGTCCTCTATCATGAATTATAAGCACAAAGTATCACTTTCACCACAGGATTAAAGCTACAAGGTATAAAATGAAATCTAACAAAGATATCATCAACTAATTTTACATTGCAGTCAATGGTAAAAGTCAACCATAAGCCTTGTATGACATCACGTTTAGCCACGCCCTCTGACGGGATGTAAAATGGCAGGAAGCAAAATGAGCAACTGTGAAGGCTCATATCTCTGTGAATAATTTTTTCCAGACAATAAAATTTTCCATATAGCATTTTCATGATCATATGATCATGTTAGGTTAATAAAAAAAATACCCCAAAAAATCATGTCAGTTACACTTTAATAACTATTCGTAACTACTAAAAAATAAGTCGCGGAGTGTATCACTGTTTCCAATCCCGTATACATAGTCTCTAATATCTATGGTTACAAAGGGCACTGAGTCAATTCCTACTAACATACAGAACCACTCCGCATAGTACTACTGCAGAAACTCCATCGTTCCTTTTTTGAAGAACGAGGCCGATTTGATTTGTTACGACCAATTATAGAAGAAACAGTTAGAAAGGTTATTATGATAAAAAGGGTAATTAAGGAAATTTAGTAAAGGGCAAGAAGTGATGATTCAAAACTACAAAGGAGACAAATGGGTGCCTGGTGTAATTATGGAGAAAAAAGGTCCAGTGACATACATGGTAAAGGTGGGAGATTAAATATGCAAGAGACATGCAGACCAAATAAAAAATAAAAAAATAGATGACTATTTCCCAATGGAGAGTACAGAAGATACTGACGACACAGCAGTAGATCTACAGCCTACAATGGAAGCTCAGGAAGACAAGGATCCAAATCATGAAGACCGTCCAGCTGGAAATTAGCTGGAGAATCATCATTATCCTGAAAGGACACAAAAACCTCCAGACCGTTATTATTAAGGAGGAAATGTGGTGTATTAACATACAATTCATAATGTTTAATAACTATTAAGAGCATGCTCAGTTAATGTCTTATGTAAATAAATGTATGTTAGAGTATAGACAATTAGAGAACGAGAGCGAGTGATAGAGAGAACTTCATTTTTGTTTATTTCTGTGGTGTTTACTCTGGCTGATTTGTGTCCTCTGATTTATCTATCATTATAATCAATTCTTGACTTTAAACACAGAACAATTTTAAGGCAAAAAATTGACAAATCCTCATTTAATCACTTATTTCACATTTAGTTGGCTGGGTATGATTGTCATTTGAAAGCTAATATTGCTGGAGATTTATGGATTGGATGTGATTCATGTAGCAATTGGTACCGTTATACATGTTTAGGATTTGCCTAGATACCCAGAGTATCTAGGCAAATCCTAAACATGTA
>NW_003546246.1:513989-521229 GCF_000090795.2 Amphimedon queenslandica | reverse complement strand
ACTCGTTAAGGCTTCTCCACAAAAATTGGGCTTTACTTTCTGTGTATCACCACCACTCTTCTCATAGTTATTTTTCTCTTCAAAATGTCGGCAAAGTAGTACACTACCTCTAATTGAATGGGAGTAGTGATATGGTCATCAAACGTGCAACTACACACAACTTTAACAGAAACATAATCATCAATATGATCTGATGATTCTGAAGTTGATACTTCACTAAATTCTGATGGACCTGAATTGGTTGATGATTCAGATATTGATTGTGTGCAATTTTTCTAAGGAGATGTGAATGGAAGTGCTTTGCTTTGCTTTGTTTGGGGAACTACATCCTTATAAATGGATAAAGTCCAGCCTTCTAAAAACCTCCACTTATGAGGAATGGAAGAAATGCCATATCTTGTAATTCAGCCATAAGGCTTAAAAAATCCTCTTTAGTCACGATTGAGGCACAAGTGCTCATTTCATATTTCTCCATTATTTTCTTCCAGGACAAATTTAAAGGTCCCAAAGGTCAAGAGACTGTAGTAAATGTGAGGCATGGGGTGGGAAGCATGCCAAATGGATTTTTTTGACGAGCCAATTCTACTAAGCAAAGTGAGTGATGGCTTTAAAAAAAAGGAAAACAGGATTCAAATGAGCTACAGCCAGTATAAACATCTTGTCAAACCATTGAAAAAAAAGTTAGCAACCTCTATCCAGCTGCTATCTGAGACAAAATACATAGACTCAGCTAGTCCACCCTTTAACCATCTACTCAACAAGTGTTTGCCTTGATACAAGATATTAGATGGTAACTGTGTGCCGTCCACACAATCAGATCCAGACAAAGTAATGTACTCTGGACCATTTACTCCCATTCCCTTGTCCACATCTCTGCCACTTTGTTTAGTTTTACTTGTCACTGACAAGCAAAAACCAGTTTCATCACAATTTCATATTCTCTGTTTTATATCTTCATCATTCATCAAACTCATCCCTGTCTTCTTGAACAACTACTCAACACTCATCTAGTGCTTTTCTAGCTCAATTCTTTAGACCTTTGCTTTATAAAAAGCATCCACTAATCATTCCCTGGAATGTTGCTTTTGAATAGGTTAGGTCAGTCGGGTTGGCTTGACAAGTAATCATGAAGAACCACACACGCTATCTCTCTCATCAATCCAAAGCCTATTTCTTGTAGTGCCTGAAGATTTAAAACAATCTCTTTTTCTTCCATGTGAGACATTATAGTAGGGTGCTCTGCCCCTATTTTACAAGAAAAATCCTTAAGATAGTCTCTAAAAGTAGACTTTGGTACCCCCAAACTTTTGAGAAACAGCTAAGACATGTTTTCTTCTCTTTATTAGTTGATATAGCAGCCATCAGGCCTTTTTAAAGTAAGACTGGGGTCTTTTTCTCTTGTAATTTCAAACCATAGTCAACAGCCAAACAGCACAAGGACTTTATCTGACTACACCTAGTGCTGCCCCATCCAGCCCCTCCCCTTTGCACTGAGCAAATTTGCAAAGAGCAAAAAATTAATGATAAAATGTAAAAGGTACTTGGTAAAAGGAGAAATCCCATAAAATTGTTTATAATGTTTCTAGATACAAGCAAAAATGTTATGAGTAGCCTTAGTACAAATTAACTAATTAAATTTACTGTAAACAAATATTTTAGTTGCTTTTTTGGTCCGCAAAAAATCTTATGCATGACGTCAAAAACTAATTTGAGCTTTGTAATTAAGCCATTAATGCATATGAAAGTTGTCTTGAAGCTGAGCTTGAGGCCAAATTTTGGTTGTTTAAAGAAAATTAACAAAATTACCCAATAACTGGAAATGCCCCACCCTATGTTATTAGATATCCTGTTGCCTTCTTCGTCGCTTGAGTCAGAGCTGACTTCAAGTTCAAAGTTGTAAGGCACTAATCATCACTACTATGGCTCTCATCCACAATTTCTTTTTCACTGTCCTGGAACAAGTAGCCATGTATACTTCTTGTGACGTCACGCAAAGTGACACCTATCAACAGCAAGCATCATGGCAGGAAGTAAAAAAAGAGCAACTTCAGCGGCTCATATCTCAGTGAATAATTTTTTAGACAATGAAAGTTAGAACACATCAGTAGTATGGTCAGGCAATCATATATATTAAGCAAATAAAACAATACCCAAAAATACATGGTAGTTACCCTATAATGTTTCATAAGGTTGTCACAAATACTGACAATAGCTGTGAAACAGCTACTTTCACATGCTGATTTAGCTTCTAAACAATTTAAATAGTTGTCAAATTTTAAGGAAATAATAGCTGTTAATAGTTACAATGAAGCAGCTAAAGCCTCTACAGAAAATGTGGTAGTTACTAGCACCACCAATGAATATATCTTTAAAGGCCATAGTAATATCTTTCCGCAACTACTTGCTTTACATGTCAAGTTGCAAAACTTTTGTTTGATCCTGTTGCATGATAAACTTAAGCTTACTATAGGTTTATTTAGCGATTATGCAGTATACCCATAGATTGCATTACTAAGTGACAGGGATTGTAAACTGATCACATAATCTCATTCAAATCAATGAAATTAGGTGCGGACGAACCTTGTAAGACTCTGCCCCTTCCCTGGCTTGTTGAGACTAGAGCAATAAGACTGAGAGGATTGCTGGATTAAGTGTAACTTGAAGCCAGATCCAGGGTACTTGTATAGCTTATACTGTTGCTGAAGGTTTGCTTACTTATCAAAAACTGTTAAAGCTGTATTACAGCACTTTGTTTAGAAGAAAAATGGGAAAAAGCATGTTTTTTTACTATTTGTGATAGGTGTGAAATCTATTCAACCTATAACTTGCTAGGGATAACTAAAACTGAGAGAGTGTCAATATAAAAAACATGCATCAAGCAAAGCTACGTGCCACTAGGACAGTTTTATTATCACCAGTGCTTCATACAAATCATAAGATACCAAAACGTCCATTGTTAGAGGATAAAGGACAAAAACTGTAAATAAGATCAGGGTTTTTCACATGCCTTTAGCCTATTAAGCCATAGACGGCACTCTGGAAAAATAATAGCTGTATTCATTAATTTGTGCCATCACAATGGCAATTTCAATGATAACATGGGCCGCAAGAGGTGGCGAAAATTCTGTCAACAAAACTATGTTTAACCGTCACAAAGAACAGTCATAAACTCCCAAGACCTATGTGTTCATCATCAATAGTAAATAAAATCCAAATTAATACAGTTGGAGACTTGGAGAAGAGCTTGTGTAGTCCTTCCATTGCTTTTCCACCATTACAGAGTCTGTCCATGTGACGTCATCAGTTTCCAATCCCTGCTACTTAATAATACAATCTATGGTATACCCAACCAATTACACAAGTTACCAAGTACTTTGAGCAGGTTGCGACAAACTCAGTCAGCATCAGAAGATCAGGAACTCTTTGATTATTACAAATAAATCAGTTTTTGTTGTTAGTGATACTTTAAATAAATGTTATAGACAGTCTTATTAATTATAATGTAACTTTTAATCGCGATTTTAATGTAGTGTCTGCATACTTAATTATAGCCAAAGTCTGTGACCCTAAACAGTATGCATAAGTGACATCAATGACTTTAGTGTTGTGACTATGAAAGCAAATGCAAAATCACAAATGTTGGATCAAGTTCAAAGGGTGGTGGAGTCTACTGTAAAAACTAATAGCACAAAAAATGGATCAAATGGAAGTGAGGACTAACAAATTGTTAATAGGATAGGATCAATCATCCTAATTATTTTCTTCATAATAAAAGGTATACTTGAACATTTAAAATAGCCTACATTTTCATACAATAGGCATGTGATGAACAAAAAAGCATATACTACAATTTCCTTTTTCATATCAAAAATTCTTCGTTTCAAAAAAATTTAAGTGGGAAATATTATTGTCTTTCAATTTTTATAGTGTACATAAATGTTTACATAATGAAACTTCAACTTCTCTTGCATATACCTTGTCCTTTACCTACTAATAACAACGCCACTATAGTACTTAAAGTTCTTGAAATATGAGTTTCTTCACCTGGCTGTTTCCCGACATTACCAGTACACGAGTAGTACTGGAGATGTAAGCAATAACTAATTTACGGATAATAAATTCAAACATTAAATGGCTAGTTTTGTGATACTGTGGACCGTTTTGTTATATACCTCAATAATAAAGTGACAAATTGAAGTACTGTGGATAGAGCAATGTTAGAGCTGCAGAATGATGCCTACTTATCATCTATACCTTAGTCTTTCTTAGATGAATTAGTTTGGTTGCTCAACATTTTTCAGGTAAAATGCTTTTGTCATTTTAAGACCAAACAAAAATATTTACATATCAAAAAAAGGAAATTACAGTATCTTTCACAAGCACATGTCTGCCATTGACTTATCATGTGCTCTCGCAAATAAGAGACCTTGCAGCTATTATTCATCTATCTCACATGTATACTTAATAAGCATAATGTTGTTGACAAAAAACTGAACTGTATGTCTCAACCTAGTGTGGCAAAAACCATACACACAGTACTACAAAAAGCATGTCATAAAGCATTTTATTAGAATTTGCTCTTCATAAAAAGAAAATATTTTCCTTTTAGTTAATTATAAAAGTTAGGTGAAGGAATGTGCCAGGTGCCAATAAACCCTGTGGTAGCAATAAACTGGAACTATAAGTACAAAAATCTAGCCTTAAAATTTCACAGATGCCTTGTAACTTCTTCTCTATGCTTCTTGGAAGTCTTGTACATGTGGTCTGCAGATGTATTCTCACTGTTGACTCCATTTTTATTTTATTTTTGAAATTAAATTTTTTGAGGTCTAAATGCCATTTTATGAAGTAGGCATCTGGCTTTTATTTCAGAAATGAATGTGCATGTACAAGAGATTCAATTATGTATATTAGATTCTATCATCACATATAAGGCAAGGGGATACTTGAAATAGGTCAACAAATGTATTCCATAAAATTGACGTATGGCAAATAGAATAATTGTTACAAATTTTACACGAATGGAAGCAATGCTTTTAAACTTTTATAAATGCATAAATATTTGATTATGTGTCAAGAAGACTCACTGCAAGTATAATGGCTGCATGCTTTTGCACACATACCAAAATTTCAACTTATATACACTGTACATTACTAAAAATAGTAACTTTTAACATGAGAAAGGTTTTTGAATACATTACCTTAATGTAATTAGAATTGCTATGAACATAGAACAAATTGGGTCTGCTTGCATCCAACCTAGAGGATGTTAAAGTAATGCAATGCAAACAATATCAAAACAAATAACTTACCAAACTGATCAATTAGCACTGAAGACACAATGACACCAATGCTCCCAAGAGTATCAGCCAAAATATGCAAAAAAATACCTGCATGGCAATAAAATTATAAAATCCATGTCCAAATGCAATGTAGTACTTGTTATTACAATACTAAACTAAACATTTTGTTAACAAGTCAACTTAAAGTATGTAGTCTAAGCAAAAGCATAAGGCTGCCAAAATACATTTATTGCAAAATAATTGAGCGTCATAATTTCTTTAAAAGGAGTATTAGTGTAAAAACATTAATGTAAAAATTATTGTAAGATTACTTTCATTACTTATACACATAACTGACATTCATTCAATTACAACCAAGGGTTCCACCTCAAGGTCATTCCTATACATTAATTTATATTTCAGAAGGCTCAGTCTCACATATCAACTGTGTTTGGCCAGTTTTCTTAACTTACAGCTAATTTGTAGTTAAATAACTAATTTTAATAACTTTTGGTCTGCCCATCCATCCACTTGCCTCACTATATAAGCCCCTGCTTCAGCCATCTTCCTTGGCCTTTTTCTTAGCTAGTTAGCTCTCTTACAGAAGCACGTGCAAATATGTCTCTAAGAGACATTTTGGATAAAGTTAAAGGTTTATAGACAGCAGACTTTCTGACTTAACAACAAATGTTGAATACTTCAAAAAGAAGGACCAAGCTCAATGTGTGTTGAAGAAGGTTGAAAATTGTCGTAGCCATTCTAGAAGTCCCCACTCCAGATCCATGGAGTGAGCAGGACAACATTCTGGGGAGCGATGCTCCCATGCCAACAAAACTGTACCATACTTGTCGGAGGACGAGGAAGATTTCAAGCAACTTATGGAGGTCTCGGCGGAGACTCACCGTCTTCTCACTGACTTTTGCACGCAGGGCATGTCAAGTGAGACTAGGAAGCGTACCAGAAATCATTTCAAGCTTCCTAAAGTGGATACAGCCAGATCCCCGAGATTGGACTCAGTAATGAAAACTGTTGCTCCTCAGTCTGCAGAGTGCAGATGAAGAACTAGCCAGACTCCAGACATTCATCTTGGATGCTCTGGCTCCCCTCACTGCCATCCTAGAAGGTGCTAAGGAGATGACAGTTGAAGATATAAGAAAGGCACTAATCACAGCCTCAATCCTGATTGGTAATGCTAATGCCAAATTAACATGTCTCTGGAGAAACTGATATCAGCAATTAATGATGATCTGACTTCTCTGATACAAGACGAGTCACAGTTTACAGATGCAAACCCATATCTATTTGGGTCAGACTTTGCAAAACAAGCAAAGGAATATTTGGACCAGGCTGGATCGCTAAAGTCCACTACTCCTGAGGTAGAACACAACAGGAGACATCTTTTTCGTGAAGGCCTCCCTCGGAGAGGGGATTGGCCAGAGAAAGGGATGGAAGACCCAATATCTGAAAACAAGTACACCAACAAGGAGCATGGAACCTCGGAGGGAGGTCAGTCCACATCCAGAACTAAATTGTGCACACATAACACTCAGTTTAAAAATTCATGTACCTTTTCAGAGCAGAAATGTAACTCAGTCAGCGGTAGTTGCAATGGGGATAGTACCCTTAAATATACATACAAATCCAGCGGGTCGGCTGGCACATTTCCAATCAAACTGGGAAAAAGTAACGAAGGACCGGTGGGTCCTAAATATGGTGAAAGGGTACGAAATAGAGTTTTCATTGATACCCTATCAAACCCAAAAGCCTTACCCAGCCCAACTAAATCAGACCCAACAGGAGTTGGTTTTCCAAGAGATCAAAGAAATGATCTCTAAAGGGGCAGTGACAGAGTCACAGACCCCACCAGTGGGCGGGTTCTTCTCCACCTTGTTTCTGGTGCGATGGCGGCCAGAGACCAGTGACAACCTTTAAAAAGTTAAACTCATTCATAAATGCCC
>NW_003546246.1:510227-513170 GCF_000090795.2 Amphimedon queenslandica | reverse complement strand
AGATCCATGAAGGATTATCAGATTGAAAACTGGATCATTCTGTCTTTTTGAAGATCAACAAGATCTATGGTCCAATGGAAGTGGACCTGTTTGCATCCAGGTTAACCAATCAGTGCCGTCGCTACTTCAGCTGGCAGCCAGATCCATTTGCAGAAGCAACAGATGCCTTTTTCCAGGATTGGACAACAGTGAAAGGCTTTGCCAACCCACCTTGGAAGCTGGTACAGAGGGTGCTAACAAAAGCACAGGCTTAAGGGGCAGAAGTAACTTTGGTAGCCCCAGTGTGGAAATCCCAACCATGGTATCCTCTCCTACTGTCATTACTAGTAGACTGGGCACGCCTACTACCAAAGCAGGACATGACAATAGAGTCAGTTCCGATAATGCCCCAACTAGCCGTGTGGAGCATCTCAGGGAAAGACTCAATGAACAAGGTCTTTCAAGCCAAGCTACAGAGCTCATCCTCAGTTCAAGGAGGACAAAAACAAATAAGTCATATGACTCATTATTCGGGCGATGGAATCACTGGTGTACTAAACAGGGTTCCAATCCCTTTTCAGGACCTGTAAGTGAGGTTGCTAATTTTTTAGCAACACTCTATCAAGAGGGTTATCAATACAACTCCATCAATGCATATAGATCAGCTATATTATCGGTGCATGAAAAGGTTGATGAACTACCAGTAGGTCAAGACCCCATCATCACCAGACTGGTGAAAGGGGTATTCAATGTGAGACCACCCATCCCTAGATATTCTAATACGTGGGATGTTCAGAGGGTATTAAATTACCAGGGAAAGGAAACACCCTTATCACTAAAGGCTCTGACTTTGAAAACAGCCTTTCTATTAGCCATTACAAGACCATCCAGGTCAGCTGACCTCTCACAATTAAACACTGCAAGAATAAGAAGAGGTATGAATGGGGTATCATTTTTGCCCTCAGTTTTGGCAAAACAATCAAGGCAAGGAAAGCCAATAGAACCCTTTTATTTTCCAGCTTTCCAGGCTAACACTACCCTCTGTCCAGTTAACACCCTTGATACATACCTGGACAAGACCAAGCAAATGAGGGGAAATGAAAACAGACTATTCATTTCCTTCATAGAACCACACAAAGCAGTTACATCTAGTTCCATTGCAAGATGGCTAAGAACTAATCTTGAAGAGGCAGGAATCGACTCCTCTATATTTGGAGCCCATTCTACCCGTGGGGCGTCAGCCTCAACTGCAGCCAGAGGTGGAGTTACTCTAAAAGAAATCCTAAAAGCAGCAAATTGGAACTCAGAGTCAGTCTTTTAATGGTTTTATCACAAAAAAGTGGATCGAGCGGCCTATGGAATAGCCGTCATTAATGACTAGAATAGCTTGGAAGAAGCTACAAACAACACAGTTGATATGTGAGACTGAGCCTTCTGAAATATAATTGTCAGAATGGCTAAGGCCACAAAGTGGCTGCAAGCTATTCTAGATTATATGAAGAAGGTGAAGTCGATCATATCAACTATCCACACCCACCCTCCCAATGGAAGTAGAGGAGCTAATCAAAGGCCAAGGAAGATGGCTGAAGCAGGGGCTTATATAGTGAGGCAAGTGGGCGGATGGGTGAACCAAAAGTTATTAAAATTAGTTATTTAACTACAAGTTAGCTGTAAGTTAAGAAAACTGGCCAAACACAGTTGATATGATCGACTTCACCTTCTTCATATAATCTAGAATAGCTTGCAGCCACTTCATGGCCTTAGCCATTCTGACAATTATCCAGCGCCATGTTTGCACACATAATATACTTGAAACTTTTTATATACAAGTTGTATTGACAAGCCATAGTAACCCACTGCCCTTGCACTTTTTCATGTAAGTTGGTTTGGCTCAGTACAGCTTACAAACAACACAAAGTTATGACTTTAGCAGCAAGAAAGCATACAGATTTACATCCTGAAAGGCACTAGAAGGCAGAGAGAACCTCTATCAGTCTCAAACAGAACCCAGCTATGCATGAGAATTGGCAAAATGAATTTTCTACACTTACATATAGTGGGTATAGTTGAGTTTCACAGGTGAAACATCCTTATAACTTTTTGTTATCAAAGCTAGCAACTTAAAACTTAGTATGGTTACATAACGGGTTCTCCACATAACTGAATTGAGTCTCTGGGTACTCTGGAAGGTTCTCAATGGGTTCTTCCAGTTTTCATCAAAGAAGCCGCCATGATGTTGCATTGCGTGTTATGCTCGTGAATATAATTTGCATCTCATTACATCTGTTAACAATCATGTTTCATTTGTTTAAAAATAATATGAAGCAAAAGGAACACCCAGACTAAGGGATTACTCACTAGAAGGTCTTGCACTTCAGAAGGAAGCCTCAGCTTGTCTGCTTTTACCTCTCCAATACTGCTGTCAATTTTTACCGCTCTAAAAATCCCATGTCATCTTGCATTTCTTGCCTCTTTTTTGAAGTAATAACAAGGACAAAGATCCTGCAGGTAAGATGTAGAGGAAATAGCACCCAAAACAAGAGGCTCAAGGAGTTAGAGGAAGAAAAAAAGAGCACATTGTAGTTTCAGCCATTTTCGTGTGAAGTCTAGATCCTTCCCTCACTGGTATACTCCTAGCATTATTCATCACTGTAACCAATTGGAGTCTCTTCGGAGATCTATCAGACCAAACAGTCATATCAAGAGGGAAAGGATCAAATCTCTGTCAAATAAGCTCTCGGTTATGATTGAGGAAGCTAAAGTAGCATATGAAAAGAGTTTAGTTAATGGTAATGATATCAGTAGAGTGTTCAAGCATATTCATTGTGTTACAAAATCTGGAAGTATACCTGGGGTTATGTACCTAAATGATGCCTCCGCCACAACAGATGCTTCAATTGCAGATCTGTTCAATACCTATTTTCATTCAGTGTTTACATCTGGTGATTGCTCGTTACCCTCACT
>NW_003546246.1:501833-510036 GCF_000090795.2 Amphimedon queenslandica | reverse complement strand
TCTGGTTTTCAACAAGTTAATTGAGTTTGTAGGTCCAAACATCTCTGTACACCAGTTTGGTTTCATGCCCAAGAGATCTACATATTTGGGGAGCAATAAGTAATGGTACATACATAAAATTTGCTAATAAGTACAAGAACATACAATGTATTTTTTCCAAAATACAAGTAAATACAAGTGTACAAAAATTTTACAATGCATGCAATGAATGATGACATATACTGTAGAGAAATTAATGTTCGTGAATTTTACCCGCCGCTAAACGTAGCAACCAGATGCTATTTTAATTTAAAATGGCATGTTATTGAAGCACAGCACCAGATTGCAATGTTCTTGAGTCGCTCTTTATCTTGCTGTTACCAATCCATGGTCTTCTCGAAGCTGCTTTAGCCAGTTATTTTCAAAAATACTCCACTCACTCTTCCTCAACATGTCTTTGGACACTCCACCCATTCTAGTTAGTGTTTATTACAGGAAGACCAGCACCGACTTTGCAGCAAACAGCTCGAAGGTAGTGGTCCATACAACAATATAACGGTTAAGAGAACAGGAAGGCTCCAGTAAAGCTGCTAAAGAATACCTGATTAGCTGCTAAACACTGTTATTGTATAAACACATGGTCAATTTTCATAGCAACTATCAAACCGTTTCCATAAAAAAATTATTAGCATTCGGGAATATCAATTGTCCAACAATACTTACAATTTACGCATACAGGTTTATGTATGCAAGAAAAAAATGCATGGAAATCCAGCATCTAAGAAAGCTTAGGAATAAATTGTAGAACATGAGCAATGAAATTAGAATGTCAAAAACTTAATCTTTGCATCAAAGTAAAAACATTTTGAGAGTCGTAACAGTTACCTTGAAACTTGATTCCAAACTTCTTAAAAGATTCATGGACAATAATTGCAATGAAAATATTGTAAAAAGCACTAGTTTAAAGACTTCTCAGGCAGGAGAGAGCCACATGGAAGTAGATTGTGATATTAGTCAGCATGGCTTTTGTCCTTGGCTTTATTGAAGCGACTCATTAACGTACACAAAGCTAGCATTTAAATGAAGATGTATAAGTAAATAAAGATGGAAAAGTAATAGAATTGAATTTTTTAAGGTAAAAAACTAGTGGGTACTTGCAAACCATTGTGGTAAAAAAAACTTACAACACTGCATGAAGATAAAGGATTCAAAGTGTTATTTTGTAGCAGTCTGAGTGGGATATTCCTATACTTTGGATAATCTAATGCAGAGACATAGCATTTTTAACACACAAGTACCCTCTACTTTGTTTACCTTAAGGAGACAATTGTTTGCGGGTATTTGATTTAGCAAATTTTAGTGATTTTTTTAAAATTGCTAACTTAAGTCAGCGCTAACATTAATTCCTCATTAAAAGTGGGTGTGGTCACAGAGAATAAAATTGCAGCCATCAGCAAGTCTGAGCTTATTTGCAGCAAACTGTCAGCAAGATAAGGCTAAACTTGTGTCCAAATGCTTCTCTAGCAGTTAGCCAAGGTTAACAAAGTATACGACAATCTTCTTTATTCAGTGACTGCTTCTAACTGTAAGCAAGATAACTTTAGACTTATGATGAAGCGATTTAAGCAAAATTAATGCAACAATTTAGATCTACTGTATTTCGACTTGTGCAATTGCTTTACATGCTCATACATGTAGATCTCAGCACATAATCTATAGCTTGTTTAGGCTCACACCTTTAATGTTTTACATTCTTCTAGTAGTTATTGATACCAAATAATCAAAC
Source organism: Amphimedon queenslandica (assembly GCF_000090795.2). Taxonomy (NCBI): domain Eukaryota; kingdom Metazoa; phylum Porifera; class Demospongiae; order Haplosclerida; family Niphatidae; genus Amphimedon; species Amphimedon queenslandica. Next base: position 508,271 of record NW_003546246.1, on the reverse strand, counting down.
ATGCTAAATTAAGTACCAGCCAAATGTCAGTTTTGTGAAAATTGCTAAAATAAGTACGAGCTAATACTTGTCTCCTTAAGGTAACTTTTTCTCACTTCAATCCTAGAAATTTTCCATTTTTAATGATTTTTTTCTTGCTTCCATCTTTTTTTTAAATTACATTTTGCTATGCTTCTGTGGTTAGGTTAATTATATTCATGCTGATCACATGCGCATAAATTAAAATGGAATCATATCGCAAATTAAAGGTTATCATACACAGAGCAACATTGTTCCATGCAATTTTGTGGTTACTTTAATCTTGTTACCTGAAGTTGAGCAGTAGTCAACCAGAGGCAACAAAGATCAAAGTAACCATAAAGTTTCAAGTAACAATGTTGCCCCATGTATGATGGCCTTAATATGGTGTCTGCAGCTGGATTATATCTTCCATTACTTTCTCTATCTTTGCTTCTTCTTAAAGCCACTTTTACTGTAGCAGAAGGAATTATGTAAAAGCCAAATTAAGCGCTTACCTGGCTTAATAGATTCCTGTGTTCATAGACGAAAGACAAAAGAAGTAGAGGAAAAAGTCTGAAGAATTTTGCAAAAAAAAATAGAGTTTGGGCCTTACCTCCAGAAAGGCTCAGCTACATTACAGTCCATGGGTAGATTACATCCCTGGAAAATTGCCATTTTACTGTTTGTGTCACAGTATGTGGTAATAAGCACAACATGAACATACCTTACGTGATTCCCAAGCAAAATGGCGAGCAATCCATTGTCACGACTGGAATGAGGATAAGAGACATTTATGGTATATGCAGCAAGCCAAAGGATGAGACTAACATATGGCTAAGAAAGGAAGGGGTGCCAGGAGAATTAACCTGTCCCAAGTGTGGTAATAAGAGGATTATGGACACCTCTTATTCACAAGATTTCATGGTTTGGAAGTGTTTAGACTATCAGTGCAATAAGAAGGCAGGAAAGGTAGCTGGTGTGAGGAGTCTCCTTTAACTTTGAGTATATCCTGAAGCTGACACACTAATGGTTGTGGCAATTAGAGCAAACCATTATGATGAGGAAATGCATCATCCCATTAATTGTACCATTGTAGATAAATGCTATTTTCCTGGGGAGGTTTCTCACAGTGCTTGAGAGAGACAGTCAGCCTCTTGAAGCACCTGGGAAAATAGTAGAGATGAATGAGTCCAAGTTTGGAAAGCGAAAATTTAATTGGGGGCGGAAGGTGATGGCCAGTGGGTATCAGGAGGTATTTAAAGGAAATCAAAGAGGTGCTTCATGGTCACTGTACAGGACAGGTCTGTTTCTACGTTAATCCACTTGATTAAGAAGTATACCGTATTTTATCAATTACATGCCCAGGTGTTTATTTCTCAGCAGCAAATAAAAATCATTGAAAAAATACTTTGAGCAGGACAGAACCCCCAATTTTGAGTAAGTCAGACCAGGCTCTAACTAATAAGCACTTTGGAAATATTTAAACATTGTGGTATTAATTTTGGTACAATTATACGTATCAATAGCTACAATATATTAGTGACAGGCATTAATTTGCACTAGGCATTTATACGTTAAACTATAGTATCCTTCTGTGTACCAAAGTCATCAATGACTGTTGGCAGAGAAGGATATAATCATTGGACTTATAATATTACGTCACACTTTTATTTCTTTTGTACATGGTCTAATAGAGAAATAACAAGCCTCCCGCCAACGTTTATATAGGTGGTTACAATAAGCAAAACGGTGGCTCTAAACTACATTTTGGGACCGTTCCATAGGGTTTTGCGTTTGTGGTTTTGTGCGGGACACAACCACCAACCAAAACTCTACCAAAACCTCATAAAAACATCAAAACCTCAATCCTGATCCATGAGAGCCTACGAAGCATTCTCTTTCAATTATGCGCTCAGGCATAGAGTTAAGGGGTTAGGGCTTAGTGTTTAGTTTTATAGGTGCCTGCAAACAATGACTTTATTCTAGTTGTATTTATCTTTTTACATTTTACAATTTCAAATATAAATATTCATTTTAAAATAATATTTCTTATTAAAATCATTTATCACATTAAAATTGGAGGTGTCAGAGTCATAGCCTCCTCCACCCTACCTCCTACATACATTGAAAAGGAAACGAAGCCCTCAAAAAATAAATATCTATTATAAATAAATAATAGAAATAAAAAACGTAGGTTAAGCAAGGTTAGAAATAGGTAGGTTAAGTTAGTGACACAGAAAAAAAGGAAATGACAAGGAATAATAATAATAATAATAATAAATGATTAAATTTAAGAAATATTAATAAGGGCATCAGAAGCCGCTCTGTCAAAATTAGAAAAATCAATCACTTTACCGCAATACCTACTGCCCCTTATACAATGAATTGCAAACCAAAGGATGGTAAATTAGTAATGACAATGAATGAAATTGATTGTGGAATGGTAGTGTCTGTTAAATTTCTCTGAGTAGAGGAGAGAGAGTCTCTTGAGGAAGGGGGGGCTACAGCCACCCGAGGTGGAGAAAATAAGGGAAGTAAAGGAGGAGTGCTCAACTTCCTTCACCCTTTGCTCATACTTACGTTTCTTCTTCAACTCATTAACTCTATAGTAGGCTTCCAAAGTACGAGACTTGTTGGTAGGGGCTAGAGAACAAAACACACAGACATAAAAAAACACTGTCCTAAAACAGTGGCACATGAATTCCTCAGCAGACATGTCCAATCTAGCTTCATCATCAGTGAATACTGTCCAATATCGCAAGGTTTCCCAAGTGAGGGGTTGTAGGACCTGTTCCTTGACGACATTCGAACAGACATCCTTCATCAAAGAAGCAGAAAGGTCTTGCACATCATTATATCTTAAGTTAATTAAGTCACCATGGATGCAAATTAAAAAGTGATCAATTGAGAATGGATCACCATTGGCACAGGTCCGAGAAAGTCCAGATGGTCACCACCCATACCCCAGACACATTGAATCCCAAAATTCCTCCTTATGTCAATTGAAACCAATTTCCTTCAATGGAAGGGCCAACAGCCAGGTGGAGGCCCACGTCTCACAGGAGACCTCCAACAGACAGAGACACCCATGTGACAACAACGACCTCACACTAGATATTAATGACCTGTACCCCTCCTGCTTCAACAATACAATCTCCTTCTTTAATTTGTCCATCTCACACACAACATCAGCAAGTAAACCCACCTTTTCACTGAGAATTAAAGCCACCAGGGTTCTGGTGAATCAGACAGAGCTCAAGTACTGTAAAGAACTATAACTAAGTAGATGCAGCAGCCCAAGCCTGCCATACCAGGTGGGAAGGGAGAGCCAATCCCTCTCTACATCACTAACTGACTCCCTCCCTAACAAAGATGGAATGAACTCTTGATTTAGAGTTAGGGGACAAATTCAATCTTGATCAAACAAACAAGTGCAAAATAAATAAGTCTATTCACTACACACACCATGTGTAAGAGCACAGTAGGCAGTCTGAGGCTGAGGAACTGCAATACTTGATAACAGCCTAACTCTCTCACACCTAACTTTAATTTACCTGTCCAACTCTCTCTTAACATAATCATCACTCCCCAGAGGGCAACCAAACACATTCACACCATCACAAGTAACAGACACATTAGTATTACCAAATAGGTCACATGCTTTCACAAAATGATAAGATTTCACCAGAAGAGTAGATTTAACAACATTAGGATTATAGCAATAGTACTGACCCAGATCATTAATCCTATCCCACCATTGCCTCAGCTTAGAAACAGAACCCATTCCTGTGGTATCATCAGCATACCATATCTGCTTAACTTCATTTACAGTTAAAAGATCATTAATCAAGGGAAAAGAGGCCACTGCATACATTCCCATAGCTAATGTGTCTCCTTGGGTGGTTCCTTCCTTAAACAACAAAGTATCAGACCCAATAAATAAGGAGCTCTCCTTTCGATAAAAGTTAATCAAGACTCGACCCAGAAAGGGGCACAGATGGAGAATGTTTCGAAGTGCCAAACCTCTATTAAGGGAAATGAAAGCGTCTGAGGCATCCACAAGAAAGACACCTTCAGCATCATCAGATTCATACACACTTCTGACAGTATGAACAACTGCCTCACAAGCAGAGCTAATACCAGCACATAACTGGGAGCAGCCTGTCACTTCCAAAGTATCATTCTGAATCACACTGAGTAAAGCCTTACCAATGACTCGTCTAACAACTTCTCCAATCCCTATGGGGCAATCAGTCTAGATGACACAAGAGCTGATAAAAGATGCACCTCATATAGTATTCATTGAGCTCAGGCTATCATGGGGCATCCATCTATGTCTTTGGTGACATCATACCTTAAAATGGCCATTCTACTTGGGACCAGTAAAGAGAAATTAAGCCACTTTAAAGGTAGCAAGAGATTTGCTCCGAGAAGGAGAGTTCATTTAACCAATTTTTAACGCTGTAAACTTACGATAAAAGAGTTACAAGTGTTTAAAAATTATAAAAAACAGCCGCAATCTTGAAAAACCAACAGCAATGTCTTCCAAGAAATGGACAGTTACAAGCTACATGTATATTGATGGTAAAGATAAACAAGGTAAGCTTACACTAATAGTTCATGATATAATAAATTTGTAGTTTAGTATGATTATTTTTGCTCCTAGATACAGCTAGTAAAGAAAAAAGATCATGAAGACACACTACTGATGTATAGACCAAACACAACAATACTGAAGGGAGAGGTATTATCTGCTACTGGCTACATTGATTTAGCTGCTCCACAAAATGACTACTTCTAATACAAAATAAGCATATATACTTGTAAATGATATGTGTAGTACATGTAAAGTAACTTTTTGACACTATATTTATTATTAAGAGCTACATGTACATGCATAGTCGGGTTGAGTTGAGTTTGACCACTGACCCACACTTATAACTTCTATATGCTTTATGATAGCAGCTTTCAACTTGGTATAGGTGCAAAATGGTGCTTTCTGAAATTCTTTACCAATTTCGAAGCTATGGAAGGTTTTAAAGTTTCTTCCAGTCAACACAAAAAAGCCACCATGATGTATTATTATTTGTAGCTTTGTCAATATCATTTGAATCTCATTCAATTTGTTAATAATCATGTTTTTTACTTATTATTTAACAAGTGTAACAGCGTAAAAATATTTCTATAATTGTTTGCAGTAGATGCCACGTGCTTATGCGCATGCGCATCAGAGACACATGTTCATGAATTTTGATTGTCTTTTAGTCTTCTCTATCTCTCTATTCTCTATCCCTCTCGATCTTTATCTGTGATAACATTTTCATTATAAAATATATACGTTGAGATCTTCACTCTTAACATTGGTGACCCGAACGTTCTTTACTTCAGTTATGTCGTGCTAAGGCTCTCCTTCACCAGTTTCAGACCCCACCTTGGCGACCGTCTCTCTCAAGCTACCTACGTTTTGGCCAGCGGATCCTGAACTATAGTTCGTGCAGGTCGACGCACAGTTCCGTACTAAACGTATTACTTCACAGGCGACCAAGTTCGAATACGTTATAGCTACCTTGGATCCCCAGTATGCTGCCAAAATATGAGACCTCATTCTCAAGCCTCCAGATGCCGACCCTTATGATAGACTTAAGGAGGAATTAATCAAGAGGACTACTGCCTCTGAACAACGCCGTCTTCAGTTACTCTTTAATGCGGAGGATTTAGGAGACAGGAAACCCTCTCAACTTTTACGATGAATGCAACAGTTGCTGGGTGGCAAAGCTGCTACTTTCGATCAGTCTTTTCTTCAGCAGTTATTCCTCCAGCGCTTGCCTCCAAACGTACATATGGTTCTCGCCATTACTAAGGATGATGAGGATCTCGAGTCTCTGGCTTCTTTGGCTGACAAAGTGGTGGAAGTAGCTTCACCCGCTGTTAATGCAGTACAAACCACAGAACTCTCCACTGAGGTAGAACAGCTACGTAGTGATATTGCTACTCTCAAGTAGCTGGTGACGTCCCTCTCTGATACAAGGCACCCTCATTCTTTAGACGCCGTACTCCCAGCCCAGCTCCACCTGATAGACCCACTACCTTATGCTGGTACCACGCCCGATTTGCTGAGAAGGCTACAAAGTGCACCAAACCTTGCTCTTGGTCTCAGGGAAACGTACAGGCCAATCGTTGATGGCGACTGGCGCCTTCGGCCAAAGTACTAGTCGCCTCTTTTTTGTGTTGGAAAGATTTTCTCCTCTCAGGTACTTGGTGGATACGGGAGCTGAGGTTAGTACTATTCCTCCTACTAAACTCGACAGACAGAGAGGACCAGCTAGTTTATCTCTTCAAGCAGCTAATGGTAGTCAAATTTCTACTTATGGGACCCGTTTACTAACTCTTAATTTAGGACTTCGTCGTCCTTTTCGATGGATATTTATTATAGCAGAC
>NW_003546246.1:488970-497541 GCF_000090795.2 Amphimedon queenslandica | reverse complement strand
AACATGATTGAAAAACCTTCAAATTCCACTTCTACCGAAGAAAATGTTTCTGGATATACAGCTGAAGTCATGGTAGAGATGTACTTAAAAGAGCCACTACAAGAGCGTCATATTGACCCTTTGTCTTATTGGAAAATTAAGCAAGTATTGTGGAAAGCATTAGCTTTAATGGCTACGAAATTTCTTTCAATCCCGCCCTCTTCAGCTTCTTCCGAGCGATTATTTAGCAGTGCTGGTGATATTATTTCTAAAGAACGGAATCGATTAGGAACAGAAAAGGCAGAAAAGTTACTTTTTCTTAAGAAAAATTGACCTGTATTTGATTATAAATATTGAATTTATTGATAAAAAAGTTTTTTGAATAATATCGGTATCGGCAATGTTAATAGCACTATTATAACAAATATCGGTATGCAAGTATCGAATTTACATAAAAGTGTATCGGTGCATTACTACAAATCACTACACAATACTCATGAGTTATATTTATGGTCCCTCCTTTATAGATTCTCTAACATAGACAAGCTCATACAATGCTGAAAAGAAATGCATCAGCAGGAAAATGTAATAGAGAAAAGTTAGCTGGCAAGGAGGAGTTCATGAACTGGAAAGGAACCATGAAGTCAACTTCTTTTCTGTACGCATTGCATTCCGCTTAAAAAAACATACCAATCACTCTTGCTATTTTCATTACAGTAATCGTTCTGGGGTATATAATTCGAAAGGCAAAGGCAAAGGAAAGAGAGCATTAAAAGTTTAAGGAAGCTCAAAAATTGGTGGCCACTGTGTAGCGTATATCAGACCACGTCATTACTTATCATCAAGGCATGTTAAGGCTAAAATAATCCAAGCAATCTTGGACTCCATTCGAGATAACATCCATGGTTCCGAAATAGATCGTTCTCCATTGGTCAACCACCAGGATATTCATAATGTACACCACCAGTATAATATTAAAGGAATTCAGTACCATGCGATTGACCACTCGAGTATACAGTTATGGGTAGAGAACATGAGAAATAGTGGTGATGAAAATTCAGATGGTGCCGACTCACATGTGCTTTTGTTTAAACAACAAAATGTAAAACAAGAGGACGAATAGGATGATTTTGCCATCAGTGATTTTGGTATCAGTATTAGAACACATTTTATAAAGGATATGTTCATGAAGTTTGGTGGCAATGCTGTTTGCACGGACAGTACTCACAGGACAAACATATACGACTATCATTTGGTTACCATACTAGTACTAGACAATTTTGGGGAAGGCATTTCGGTTGCTTGGTTCGTTTTGAATTGCAAAAATGCTGCTGTTCTTCCTCAATTTCTGTTAAAAGTTAAGGAAAAATGTGGTAACATTAAGACCAAGGTTTTCATGAGTGATGTTGCGGACAATTTTTATAATGCTTTGAAAACAGTGTCTACCATTTCTGAAACAAAAAATTGATATGCTCATGGCATATCAATAAAAACTGGAGGAATGGCTTAGATACACATATTGATGTCCAGTCAAAACAAGCGGAAGTGTACCATCACCTTTGAATGTTAATTGGTGAAACCGATGAATCCTCATTTTGTGAATGAGTCCAACAATTTTTATTTTGACTCACTGATGATGAACATTCGTTAGCTTTTCTTGAATACTTTCAAAGTACATATGTGAAATGTCAAAAACAGTGGGCTCCTTGTTACAGAACATTGATTATGGTGAATGGCATTAGAATCATTTTATAGGGTACTAATATGGAAAAAAGCAAAATTAACGAATAGATCCCTTACTACATATGCTCTGAAAGATATCTCGGGACAATTTTTATGAACAACTTCAGAAAACTCAAAGGGACAAGTATTCTCATCGTGCATGTCAAATAAATAAACGCCATGTGGCAGATAAAAATGAAAGCACTATTTCCAGAACAGATCAGACATGGAAGATTGAACAAAAATCATGTCTACAACAATATCAATACACTGTGGTGAAGAATTCTGCTGATGGTTCATGTGCATGTAAAATTCGCTGTAACAGTTGTGACATATGCGTACATTCCTATTCATGTACTTGTATGGATCATGCCATCCATGCAACAATTTGTAGGCATATAATCTCAACACAAGATAATGATAAAAAGGAGAGTGAGGAGAGAGAAACACATGGGAGAGTAATTAGTAAAAACACCAAGAGCATAGACACACTAAGAAATATATATATGTATAACCACAGAAGGCTCTAGAAGGGAGAGCACATGTAAAACCACAACTATAATTACAGTTACATAAATAGAATAATAACATAATTAACTACATCTACAATACACTGTATGCATGTACATTGTAAGTATATTATCAGGCTACCACACGAATGAACCTTCCAACAGAGGTACTGCCTCTTGAGTGCTACTTGAAGTCGGTCTTTTGTCTGATAAAATATGCACAAGGTGGATAAGTGCTAATTGGTATTAATCCAATCAATATATACATATACAACAATTGGCAAAGAGGTACATGTAGTTCATCGTTCTCACTTCTTACCATTTTTTAAAAGACGGCTTCAGTTGGAAAGATTGAGTCTTTTGATAGCAGTCAGAAAACATTTAAATGCTATGTCTAGCAGGTGAAGAACTTCTTTGCTGCTATGCCCCAAACAAAAGATCTTTTTTCTCTATTCCTTAGGCAGAAGACACTACCATCTCCTCGCTAATCTAGTTAGTCCCAAGCAGCCAGAGACAAAGACGTTCCATGAGCCAATAGAGGTCCTACAGAGCATATTTAGCCACAATCTTCCACAATCTCTGAGAGATTCATTTCATTGCCAGTGTCAAGACCTGCACAAGAGAATCACAGACTTTGTGGTGGCTATCAAGAAGCTTATCATTCAATGTGGCAATGAAGCTGAGGTACAGAAGATTCTTCTGTGTGATAGATTCATGTGTGGATGAGCTCATGAGTCTACAAGGAAACATCTTCTTACTGAAAGTAACAATGTGACCTTTGAGCGTGTGGTAGAGATAGCATCTTCTGTCTAGCAACCAGCTGTCCAAGCTAAACACATGAAGACTGGAGATAAAAATACTATTCACAGTAATAAAAGCAAGCAGCAGCCACTCAAGCAGTCTCCAGCCTGTCACAGGTGTGGAGAACCTCACTTAGCACATCCCTGCCGCTTCTTACATGAAAGATTTAGAGCTTGTGGTAAAGTAGGCCATATTGCCAAGGTCTGTCGCAGTAAAAACTATGAGTCCAAATCAGTTAAGCATTCTGCCTCAAGTTCTCACAACAAAACTAATTGCTTGGATGGTCATGATGAAGCAGATGAGGGCTCATATGCCTCGTTTATAGTGACTTCAATGTCTAAGCCTATCACTCTTACTGTTAAACTAAATGATTGTCCTATTGAAATGGAGTTGGACACTGGTGCGTCCTTGTCAGTCATGGGGGAGACAACTTTTCAGTCTCTTTTGGGCAATACTGTTCCAATTGAGCCTACTGAGGTACGTTTGCATACTTACACGCGAGATGGGCTACCAGTACTTGGTAAAGTTACTGTGACTTCTGAGTCACAGAGTGTTGCACTCCCTCTTAATGTCATTCAGGGAAAAGGAGCAGCGTTATTTGGTCATAATGGGCTAGATAACATTTGATTAAACTGGGCTGCCATTCATTTGTTGGGCAATCACTCTTCTGCTCTTCATAATGTTCTTCAGAAGCACCAACATCTTTTTCTTGAGGAGTTGGGTACACTACAGGAAGCAACAGCTGCTATTAATGTCCCTCCACATTCTCAGCCTAAGTTTTACAAAGGTAGGCCTCTTCCCTACGCTCTCAAAAATAAGGTTAAGAAGGAATTAGAGCGCCTACAAGCTGCAGGAGTCATATCTCCAGTTTAATTTTTTGACTGGGCTGCTGCCTAATGTTAAAACTAACGGCAATATTCAAATATGTGGTGACTATAGTGGTACGGTGAACACAGTCTCTAAGCTAGATTAACACGGGTGGATGATTTTTTCACAGCTATGTCTGGAGGAGCACTATTTTCAAAGTTGGCTCTAACACAGGCCTACCAGCAACTACGACTATCTGATGATTCAAAAAAGTACACCACAATTAATACAACTAAGGGTCTCTTCCAATATGAGAGGTTACCATTTGGTATATCTTCCTCTCCAGCTATTTTCCAGCACACCATGGAGAGTTGGTGTAGTAGTCTATATTGATGATGTACTGGTGACAGGAAAGGATGACAAAACTCACCTACAAAACCTGGACCAGATGATGAATCGACTAAAGTCAGCTGGGGTAACTCTCAAGAAGTCCAAATTTATATTTCTGAGTCCTTCAGTCGAATACCTCAGACATGTTATTAATAAGACGGGACTACATCGCTCTCCAGAGAAACTCAGGGCTATCAAGGAAGCTCCAGAGCCAATAAATTTTACTGAGTTAAAGTCCTTTATAGGACTCATTACTTACTATTCTAAATTTCTGTCTAATTTATCTTCTCTCTTTTCTCCCCTATATAGGTAATTACTAAAAATGTTCCATGGGAATGGACTAGTGTACATACTGAGACATTTAACAAAGCAAAGCAGTTACTCCAGTCGTCATCCGTTCTTACTCACTACAATCCTCAGAAATAATTAATTCTATCCTGCAATGCCTCATCATATGGACTAGAAGCAGTCATTGCTCACAGACTGGAGGATGGACTGAGCTACCAATAGCTTTATCATCTCATACACTAGCTCCTACAGAAAAGAAATATTCAAAAATCGAGAAGGAGGGGTTAGCTATTGTCTTTGCACTAAAGAAATTTCATCAATACCTGTATGGCAATTTTTTTACTATCTATTCTGATCATCAAAATCCTCAAGTATCTTTTTCGGAATCTTGGCAGACACCAGAGATGGCATCTTCTTGTACATTGAGTGCCTATAAGTACAAGATTCGACGTTGCTCAGGGTCTCAGATGCGTAATGCTGATGCATTGAGTCGCCTCCCATTGCCAGATCATGGTGATATTCCTCCTCTTGTTGATTTCAATTTAGTGGTTCAGCAGCTATCTGATACTAATGTTACTGCCAGTCACATACGTGAATGGACAGCAAAAGACAAAGTTCTCTCACGGGTACATCATTTTGTCCTTCATGGCTGGCCAAGATCTGAGGACTCTTATAAACCGTATTTTGATCGTCAGAATGAACTCAGTGCAGTAGATGGCTATGGAGAGCTCGAGTGCTTATTCCAGTAGCAGGTCGCTCTCTGAAGGGAATGCATGAGACACATTCGGGCAATAGTAATATGAAACGTCTCTCCCATTTGTATATTTGGTAGCCTGGATTAGATGCAGATATTACTGATATTGTTCAATAGTGTGAAACTTCTCAATTCAGTTGTCCTAATCCATCGAAAGCTCCACTCTATCCCTGGAAATTTGCTGCTCGCCCTTGGGCTAGAGTACACATAGATCACACTGGACCATTTTGTGGTAAATTATTCCTAATCGTTATTGACGCCTACTCTAAATGGATGGATGTCCAGATTGTACCATCTACTGCATCTGAAGTCACCATAGCCAAGTTAAGGGTTATTTTGCCACTTTTGGTTTACCAGAGCAAGTAGTCTCAGATAACTCTTCTGGTTTCACAAGTACAGAATTGAAACGATTTCTATCAGAAAATGGTATTCGGAAAGTCCTAGTTTCACCTTATTATCTGTCTTCTAATGGGTTGGCTGAACAAGCAGTAGGAACTTTTAAGATTACAATGAAGAAATTGGACAGACCGATGGAGGTGAGGATCAGTAAATTTTATTGAAATACAGGGTCACTCCCCAGACAACCACTGGTGTCTCCCCAGCTGAGGAGGAAATTGAGGACTCATTTGGATTTACTGCATCTAAACACAGCTAACAGGGTAGCAGATAAAGTTAAAAGGGTGTCTCTGATAAATCAGCAAGGAAATTTTTAATTAGAGATAAATTATATTCAAAAGCATTCTCCAGCAGTAATTGGGTACCAGTAGAAGTAATTAAAGTAACTGGACCACTATCCTACCATGTAAGGACTGGTGAAGAGTTAGTCTTAAGGAGACATGTTGATCACCTATGTAAGAGGCATCCTGATTCTACAGGTTCTACTGAGTCCAAAAGTGAGGATAAAGGGATCATTCAAGATAGGTTCTCAGGCTCTAATGTAGACAATCACTCTAATCCCACTCCACTCAGTCATTCTCCACCAGTTACTGGGGGACCCTAACCTCAACCAATCAACCAGTCCGTCATTCGACTCAAACTCAACCTCCATTTGAATTTTTTTCCCCTCCCGTTACAAATAGGAGGAAAAAGTGGCAACCTGATAATATACTTACAATGTACATGCATAGCCTGTATTATATCGTATATTTATGACATCATTCAAAGACACCACCGGGTCAATAAAACAGATACAGTAACCAGCTTAGTAGCCAAAGGTCTGCTATACAGACACGGGGTCTAATATCTAGATACGGGAAGTCTGATCTAGGTATAATTAATTTACGAAGGACTACTGAGCTCCGCCTATTAACCACAAAGTAATAACAACAATATTACCACAAAAGAATAATAAAATGTGGGTAAGTGAAAAGCAAATACAAGTTATATCTTGAAAGTAATGTTAAAGGTACAACCAGACATTGAATTGTTGGTGACAATTCCATTCATACTGTCTTGAAGCTTTTGACAAGCTCTACAACATCTTTCTTCTCTTCTCTTTGGGCTAATACTTCTGATACTTGCTGCTGTTGCAAATCTGTGACTCTGGCATATGGCTTCAGTCCATCTAAAGATTGATACCCAGTCCTGTCCATTATGACTTTCTCCTGCAATCCAGCATCCATCATTCTTGTGGCAGATGTAGCACATAAACTGTGATTTGGCTTGCCTTCAAATGAAATCCCTGCATCTTTACACATACCTTTAAGCATGCCTTTTAAAGTATTGTGGCCAATCGCATGGGCATAAAACCACTGCTTGTCTGGATCATCACAGCTGTAATCTCCAACCATAGGCCGCAAGTAAAATGCGTCACTGTCATTACTATCTGGCTTGAATTTAGGCCTTTTTAGATATATAAATCAAGCAAACGTACTAAACATATCAGTCTCCAAGTGAGGGATTAGCAAAATGCTTGACTACCTTGTTCGGTTGCCTCCTTCTCACTTGCTTCAGTCCTCCCAAGTTGGTCTTGCTTCCATGTTTCAAATACTGATAATAAGCTATCATTTTGTGTGAGTCCTGTGGATCAGCCTTCTCACGCCAAGTAAACTGACTTAGCTTTAACGCTCTGTGTTCATCACCACCACGTAAACAGAAATTCAACCCACAGTAATAAAACACTGCATGCAGTAATTGAGTAGGGTTTTCGACACCCACCACCTCTTTGGTCCAAAGTAAGTCCTCCTCCTCAAAGGTTATGATACCACTAACTGGTAGGATTAGTTCCAATACCATCAGAATGCAGTGACCAAAAATGTGTATCCATCACATTACGAAGAGGACAAAAAGGACCTTCTTTATTATCCATGATATTGAAGACCTTCATTGGTTTCTTTGTGCGAATACACCGTTGAAGTCCCGACAGCAAAATGAAAATAGTCTTAGGCAGGTACTGTTGTCAAATTAATTGCTTCCTGGTCTCCATCACATATTGGCAAAGACAGTCATACAGTGCGCCTGGATCATCAGTAAGTAATATGCTGGTGGGAAATGAACTACCATGCGCTGTCTGCCATGACTCAAAGTTGGTTACTGCCCAGTTGTGACTGAGATTCCTATTAGCAGGAACAAATTCATCTTTGGCAGATGATATTGACTTGCTTGATACTTTGGCAAATCGATTGCCCTTCAGTGACAAGGATAACCTTCTCTTCTTAGGAGGAGGCTTCTCTTCTTCCTCAGCCACGTCTTAGTAGTGATGGGCGATATATTGATTCTTTATCGATATAAACAATATTTTACGGAATCGATTTGAATCATTATCGAAAATTTTATGCAATTTTCATCGATCTATTGACCACGCCCATTTATTAAGGTCAAATAACTAATTTTAATAAGTAATTGCACTGTTGAACTGCAAGAAAGAAGCAACTGACCAGTTGTTAGCTCAGCCTACCCCAATAAGAAGAGAACCAAGCTCAGGAGCATGGAAATGATTAGGAAATGATCTTCTCTGATGTCCAGTACAGTTATATCTGTGCTAAAATCATTAGCCACACCCTTGACATACCCCAAAATGAAGGTGTGGTTATTGTATCGTTAATAATCAATATTTCCTGAAAAAGTCCATTATCAATCGTTATCGAAAATTAAGAAAATTGGCCATATCGCCCATCACTACGTCTTAGTGATGGGCGGTATCGGTTCCAAAGTATCCGGTTCCACGGTTCCAGTGCTTGACTTAGTGGCACCAAATCCTAAAGTAATACCGACCAAAGGTTCAGTTCCAGAAACCACACCCACTTAATATTAATTAACATTATAACTGTTAATAACTATTAATAATTACCTAATAATGACTCATTCTATTTTTAGCAGTTG
>NW_003546246.1:481500-487525 GCF_000090795.2 Amphimedon queenslandica | reverse complement strand
TTAGCTCCTTTAGAAAGCATGAAGTCTCATCTATCAACTCTTCCTTTATCTGCAAATATCTCTGCTGAGTTAGCAAGCCGCTTTTCTTCTATTGAGGGAGCTTATGTTACAGCTGCTACTACACTTCTGGACCCTCGCTTCAAGAAGCTACCATTCTCCAGCCCTACAGCCTCTGATTTTGCTGTTTCATGTATAAGAAATGAAGTAGCTCGATTAATCCCAAGTGAAACCACTGAAGCAACTGAAAACAGCTCAGAGGCCTGCACACAAAGTTTGTGGGATAGTTTTGATAAACAAGGCAGTTGAATCAACAGCTCACAGAACTGCAGGAACAGAGGCCATCATTGAAGTTAGGAGATACTTTGAGGAACCAATAATTCTTCGTTCTTCAAATCCACTGCTTTGGTGGAAAGAAAATCAACATCGTTTTCCCAGGCTCATGCAGATAGCAAAAAAATACTTATGCATACCTGGCTCCTCTGTTCCATCAGAAAGGCTATTTTCTAAGGCAGGGCAATTGGTATCAGAAAGACGAAATAGGCTAAAGCCAATAAACATTGATTTACTTCTTTTTTTGAACAATAACTTATAGACTTTTCTGCATTTTCATTATCATTTATTCACTCATTTTTCTAATCACTTACATTTATTCTCATTTAATCACTTATTCATTTTACAATTACTCACTCATTCTCATTTTAATGACTTAAATTCATTTAATCAATAAAAATGTAAAGATCTGAAAATGTATAAACATGTACTCGGACCATCAATACTTTCAATGAAAGTACTCAGTATTGAACCGAAATAGAAAAATCTGGTACTACCCATCACTACCACGTCTTTCCTTGTGCATGTGTTCAAGTAGTCTACTGCACATGCTCAGTAAACCAATAAATAATTTTAAAATTGGTGTCATAAAAATAACGATATTGTTGTTTATAGCATGGTTAGTAGGGGGCTGCATGGGAATTATCAGACCCTTGGCCTTGGCCTTGGGTCTGATAAATCCCATACAGGCCTACTAACCATGCTATAAATATTACGTACAGGTAGTTAATTATGTCATTGTTCTATTAATGTAAATGTAATTATAGTTGTGGTTTTACATGTGCTCTCCCTTCTAAAACCTTCTGTGGTTATACATATATATATATTTCTTCGTGTGTGCATGTTCTTGGTCTTTTTACTAATTACTCTACCGTGTGTTTCTCTCTCTCTCTCTCTCCTAACTCTCCTTTTTATCATTATTTTGTGTTGAGATTATAAGTGCTAATTGGTATTAATACAATCAATATATCAATTTACAACAATTTGAAAATGTACTTGTTCCACCCCCTCAGTTACTAATACTCTCTCCATCATCGTCACCTACACCACTGGCACCAGCACATCCTCAAGAGTAGATGTAGTTGATGTCTGTCTCCTGAGTACTTAACTCATCACATATCTCACACAATCAACCTTTGAATGATCTCTTGCATATCCATAAGCAAGCAATTGCAACTTTTAGGAAGATTGACCTAGCATTTTTAAACTGTAGGAGTATTGAAACTGTATTAACTGTACAATCGTCAATTGAGAATCAGGAATGTTCAATTTTACCAATAAAAAGAAAAATTGCTACTAATGCTAATTGTAAACCACAGCTTCAATTTTCATATGCTAAGATAAAATGTAAAACAAGACCACGCTTGGCAAAACCAAAGAATAACGAAATGTCTAAGTGCCTTGAAACCTTGAATGAAGTGGAAATTCAAGTTAGTGGACATTGCTTTCAAGGAGATGACAAGTGTTCCCATGCCACCAGTCCTAGTACAACTTTTCAATGGATTCAGTGCCACACATGGTTTCACAAGTCATGCATTACTGATGACTCAGAAGAGGAAAACATTGATGATAATGATTTTATTTGTGTGTATTGTAATGAAGATTGAATTTGGTATGGTTTTTCTGTGTGTCTTGACTGAATTACTTTCAGGTATGCGTATAATTAATTAACTAGTAAATTAACAAATGTATGCTGGGCGTGGTTTGTGGGAGTGAATCATAGATTAGTGGAAAAAACAGAAGTATACAGAATAGTAATGTACTGTCGCTAATGGCTAGTTCCAATGTGAAAGCCAACATTTTGCTCACCATGGCCACACCCACTTACGTACATGAGCGTGGGCAGGTGGTCATAAGGCTTGCTATGTCTCAATTACAACAGGTATAGAAGAAATGTAAGTGTGACATGCATACAAACAACTCACGTTGGTGAATTCAATTCTGGATGACATGGGGGCTTGCCCCCAGGTCGTAAAAATTATTTGTAGCAAAAGGAACACTCCTGGCCAAGATATAATTGAACTAGAAGACTGCACTCCAGAAAGAAATCTCACTTAGTCTGCTGTGCCACTCTAACGTTTCTTTATTTGTCATTACTTTTTCCACTCAGACACTCAGTTGATATTATACATATGTTTATTCTTTCTTGACGTACTAGCAAGCACAATATTCATTCATGTGAAATTCAGGGTTAGCAGTGACGAGAATAGGAAAAAACAAATTACAACAAGAAGAAAAGAGCATGCTAAAGTTTCAAGCCATTTCATTTGTGTGTGAGTGGGGCTACACATGAAGTTTTGATGATGAAAACATCCCATCAAACTCAACTGAAACCAACTATATAAAAAGTGACTATAACAATTATGCAAGGCTTGTAATTAAACATACAAGGAATGTAAAAATACCAGAAAAGCCTTTGCAAGGAACATGTAAGAAAATTTCCCAGTACATACGCAAGAATTTGCGAGGAACAACAAGCTACCATGGAAACTAGTAGTACCGAGCTACAATCCCAACAGTAAGACCCCCAACCTTGGCCTCATATCTGCTATTTATCATACAACCTTTATACCCAGTCAATACCATGAAGTCAAAAATTTTAGAGAAAGTTAAATTTGCCAAATTGCGAAGATTTGGCCATTAGTAAATTTTAGTTTGGCAATTACATGGCTATGTGCCATTGAGCTTCTGGATATTTGGCACAAATGTTGGATTTTTATTTTGGTGATAGGCTATCAAAACATTAAATTTGGCTAAATTAACACTATCCAAACTTTCCCACCAACAGTACACTTCACATAAACATAAAACAGTAAAAGTTAAATTAACCTTGCATTATCTGAGAGTTACTTCCTTTTGAGGCATCATGATGATGAGATTTATGAACATGATCAGCATGAGTGTCAAGAACTGAACCATGTGAATGATCATGGCTATGACTACATGAACTATGGCTATGAGAGTGACTATGACCTTAACGAAAATGAAACAGTATCATAAATAACTAAAAAGCTCTACCTCCATGATGAAATGCAAAAATCCCAATTAAGTTAACAATAAAACCACCAACAGATACAACCAATAATCGGTCATGTTTCACTTCAGGTGGTTCAAAAGCTCTCTGCAACAAAATTAAATGGATTTTATCTCACTTCAAAGTATGTACCTCAATTGCCTCTGCAAATATAAAAAAAGCAATAAATAGTAGAAAAAGTGCATTAATGAAACCAGCAATAACTTCTGCACGAACATACCTAAAATTATATTACAATAAAAGTTATAGTGATTTTTTTCTAAAAAACACTAGGTTCATGCAACACATGGACAATACATGCTGTAACTGCAATTAGATACATGTTGACTTACATCATAATATAACCATACTGACATTAACTTACCCATAAGAGTAGTGGTCATTTGGAGGCCACTTTGATACCACTGTAGCAACTAAGCCAGCAAGTAATGCAGTACAATCAAATAACATATGAAATGAGTCAGAAATAAGACCTAAACTGTTAAAAAATGACCATTAAATGAGTAACAAAGGTCTCTGATAACGAAGGTACAATTGACATTTAAATGAAACATGTGCAAATAAAACTTTCAAAGTAACTGTAATAAGTGGACATGACTAAAAGACTAAACTGAACCAAAAATGGACTGAAATACGGACCAGAAAAAGGACTGAAAATACTGAAATAAGTGTGTGAGAGAGAGCGTGTCTATGCATGGCAAACGAGTGGCAATATACCCTCGGATCTTTCCAGGCAAGCCTAGATTTATCTATAGTCACCTTGTATCAAGTTAAGATATACTTTAGCATGACTGAGTAAGTGCCAGCTCCTCGGCTCGAACAAGTATGATCACTTCTTTTTACTGTAGTGCACGGGATTCCTTTAGTATTACCTGTGAGACAGAGCACTGGAGTGATGATGCATGGTCACCACCACTACTTCCAAGTCCTCTGGCATCCCTTAAAGACACAATGGATGACTCTTCGGGGACTTTAGATGATTCCATTACTGAAGTCACAACCACACAGGAAGTTATTGATCTTACTGTTAGTAGTCAGGACAGCAGTCAGGACTCCAGCTTTGCCACTACAGATGAGAAAGACTTCATCATACAGTAAGAAGTATTTATGTTGTATCTTTGTAATAGTACACGTTTCTTCATAACTTAGATACTTCGATGGTGATAAGAATATAGCTTTTATTGCTGAGTGTCCTAGTTACTCCACTGAGAGAGTTATGCATCTTTTTTTGATCATGACAGAAAAATGGAGTGCTCTAAACAACCTATTGGTTGTAGAACCAGTGCTTCTTTTATAATAAATTCTACAATGCTTTCAATTCACAATGACGTTCGTGCTGATGACCTTGGGTCCTGGGACAACAGAGGTGTGAAGATAAATTACTTTAGTGTTTCTTTTTCATCAAATGGAAAAATTAATCGTCTCACAAGTCTTGGATCAAGAAAGCCTTCTGTGTTGCGAAGCTCTATTTACATGTTGAAGCGTACCTTTTCGAAGCATAGTAAAGATCCAAAGTTTTCTCGCTGACTGTTTGAATTACAAGGTATAATGAACTTATTGTTTTTCCTATTTAATTTGTGTGTCTTTTTGCCTGCATATAATAGATCATGAGCAAAATCACTATCATATTATATTGCTGCAGTACTCTCACCCAACTACTGCTGTTGAGGATATTGGTCAGAAACCTCATAGGAATAGTAAGTGTGGTGCCACTTACATTCGAACAAAACAAAGTGTTCGTATTATAATCATAGACACTTGTAAAGGTTGGTAATGAATATTACTTAATATCCTATGAAGCTCAAAAATATATATAAACCTTACAAACTACCAAAGGGTAGAAAGAAGGTAGGGTTGGTAACTTTCGTATGGGCCTCACCACCTAAGCTTGCAACACAAACAAATGGTGGTCAAACAGAACCCGAGGCTAGCAGAGCTGCATTTCCCCTGAGCATGGGGTCCGCCTCCACACAGCAAATTGGTCCGCCCAGTCCCTAGGACCTAAACCTAACAATGTATCCTACGGCCTACTCCTAGAACCTAACCTACACCTTAGAAGCTAACTAACTCCTATTACTAGGATTTGGACGGACCATAGCTGTGGCACAATCAGCTGCTTGAGATAAATAGGTATGCTGCATTACCTACACTGTATTAAATACAGTGTTATTGCAACACCTGTAAGGGTGTCATGGCTATCCTTTAAATTTGACACAAGTTGTAGTGTTGTAGTAACACCCCTCTTTCAATAGAACAACACCAAGCTAGATTGATTCAACACCCCATTAGTAAACAACACCCAAATTTGTGACACCCACGAGTGTATGCCAACACCTCAGTTTTAACAGTGTATGCAACTCGGGTCAGACAATTACCCACCATGTGTATCTTTCTCTGCACATCAAACTCCTGTGGATTCCCATCATAGTCAATCTCCATTTCTTGGAAATTTTTGTTTTCAGCTGCATAGTCCTGATTGGAATCCGCCATTCTTCTTTTGATCTTCTTTGCACAACTTTGCAAGAAAAGCTCAAATAAAAAGTGGGATAACTTGAAATAAGGGTGTATCAGAAAGGGTGGAAATATGATATGCCCACACAAACTTTTATAGGAAACATAAGCTTATTATTATGCAACATGACATGCATGTGGGATCTGAGA
>NW_003546246.1:477065-478850 GCF_000090795.2 Amphimedon queenslandica | reverse complement strand
TGAGGTACGCAGAAAAGGGGGAATAGTCACTAATAGTGACTGAGGCTAGTTAGCAGCAAATTTTTAATACTAGTTATTAAGGTTAATTGACTAATAATTATAACACTAATAATTATTAATAGTAAATACAATAGCAATATTTTGTGTACTGCTATGACTAATCATATATCTACATTCATCTACTTTTTCAGCACTTTGTCTCCCCCAGGATTAACCCTGGCATAGGCCAGCATGTTTCTGGCCATTGGGTCCTGACAGCAGACAGCCGTGTACACCCAGAAGCAATGAATCCAGGCCAGTGGGGATGATACTGCATGCATACGAAGCGGATTGATCCCCTGATGAAACACTGTAGACTCCAGCTTATCCAGCAGTTATATGTTGTCCACTAAAAATTCCCATCAATTTCCCCCTCATTTCATGAGGGGGGGCACACGGCTAGACACAATGACAGCACCCAGCACTGCACAATAGCCAAAATGCTGGAGTGAATAAGTGCAGTACAAAATAAAGAAGCAGTCTGCTACAAAAATCAATTGTACTACTTACCAGTGGCAGATCTGGGGATGGGCAAAGCCAGGCATTTGCCCTATCAGCAATCTAATTATAATCATTGCTAGAAAATTATATTCATTGTTTAGATAATAATATTCTTGTAAAGTACTATCTCATTCACTATACATTGAGTGAAACCTCAATCCATGCCCATATTTACCCAGCTATGACAACTAACTGCAGATACCCAGCAAGCTTACTCGTGACACATGAGATTAATAACTAGTAATAAGCCACCCAACTCATGAATTTGATTAATGCCCTACCCCAAATCCACCCATGCTACTTACCAGAAAATTCAATCCCTGGGGAAGCCCGTAGTAGGGCCAGCAGTAGGAAAGCACCCAGTCTGAGTGATGATACTGCAGTTGGAGGAGGTAGGAAGGCTGTGGTTAGACTGCTGACACAGCTGCAGATAGTGAAATGAACTGCAGCTGCACCAGATGCTGGTCTCCTTTGGCAGAGAGGAAGACGGCCTTAGAGGCAGCACGGACCTATTGGGAGCAATAGAAACGGCAGCAGTCTAGGGCAGTAGTGCATGATGAGAGCTGAGCTGGCTAGAAATGGTCAGCATCAGATCCCGCAGCTTGTCCAGTGACACTAAATTCAGTGCCACTCTGGGATACCGAGGAGGGCTCCTAATTGTCTGGGATAGACTCAAAGCCAACTTCATTAGGAATAGAAAGCTCAGGAGGTGAAAAAGAGATTGAAGGGAGAGACAGAGAAACAATAACACACAGAGCAGCCAATAATACTCAGAGCAGCCAGCAGCCAATAATATTCAGAGCAGCCAGCATGCAGCCGATAATACTCAGAGCAGCCAGCAGCCAATAATACTCAGAGCAGCCAGCAGCCAATAATACTCAGAGCAGCCAGCAGCCAATAATACTCAGAGCAGCCAGCAGCCAATAATACTCAGAGCAGCCAGCAGCCAATAATACTCAGAGAAGCCAGCAGCCCATAATACTCAGAGCAGCCAGCAGCCAATAATACTCAGAGCAGAAAGCAGCCAATAATACTCAGAGCAGCCAGCAGCCAGCAGTGTGATTGCAACAAAAGCAACACAATGTGCTAACAGCAAAGCCACGCCTGCAGACCAACCCTAACCATGTGGGGATCAGTTCATGGATATTAACTTCGTTTAACCTAGGTGCTTAAACTGCAATGTTTCATCATTATTTTTGTTGCTTCTGTAGAAAGTCAACCGCCTGCTCAGCTGTTTGATGAAGT
>NW_003546246.1:464499-475625 GCF_000090795.2 Amphimedon queenslandica | reverse complement strand
AACAAGAAGAGATCTCGAAAGGTTTTACCACCAACTGAATCAAGGTCCAGTTTCATTAGTACACCTACAAAATCCCCAAATTCAAGGAGATGTACTTCATTTGAGTCTACAAAACCATCATCTTCAAGGAACTTGTTTCATACGCAACCAAGTAATTCATCTTGTAACAATGGTGCTTCAACTTCAACAGGTATAAGTAAGCAGGATACAATGCCCTCTGTATCTCTATATGATTCACACTGTGTCAATTCTTTTAATCATCAATCCTCAATTCAGTTACCTCAAATCAGCTCCACTCCACCATTTAGCTATACAGCATCATCTTATCCATATCCACCAATTTATCCACCATATTGTTGGGACCAACCACCACCACCATCACATCTATCTTGGTATCCTCCTTTTTACTCTACTAAAGGGCCGGTCAACAATACGGTGTATACACCACCTCAATCAAGAGAAAGTTTCAATTTGAAGTTTTTGACTAACCACATAAAGAAATGCCAAGGCCGTAAAAAGAGTTTTGATCATAGTAGAGCACTTAATCCTCCAAATGATTTAATAGTTTCTCGATTAGAAAAAAGGCCTTATGTTGCACCTGATGGCTCCTTTAAAGTACCATCAAAATCATCTGCTGCCCATTATCATTATCATCTGCTGCCCACTGCATATATTTTCTCGTTACTAAGCTCCAAGGATCAGGAGGGTGTCTTCTCACCATATAGCATTTTATCATCTTCAGATTGTACTTCAACCTCATTTACTCCACCTTTACCTCCCTCACATTCAAATCCACCCTCTATCAATTTAATCAATGAAGTAGATAATTTGTTAGCAGATTCTGGCATGAACGATGCTTCTCATTTTTTGTAAAGCCTCCCCAGGTAGTTAAAAACAAGTCTGTTATGGGGAGGCCTATTAACATGTTTTTATCTCACTCTAATGATGTCACTAGTGCTGAATATTTTTCTAAAGTTATGGCCGTTTATGTTACTAAAAGCCAAAGGCTACTTAACTCTTCTCTCTGCCAACTCTCAAATGAAGCACTACGGTGCAATGAATTCACCCCCTGGAATTCACCTGAGTGATATGTATTACTTGTACTGTGATACTTTAAGCAATTTGAAAAAAATTATTATTATTGACTACTAGATATAATGATTATTAAAATAAGCTACACAGCCAAGAATTATCATCACTGATACAGGCCACTACCCAAAATCAATGATTCAGGCCTGATGTCTATTTTGATACAGCCCTGACTGGCATCAATGTTGAATCATATCTGTTGCTCTGACTGAACCAGGGCCGTACTCCACCATGGTTGTATCATGGATGGTTATCATGATTGTATCATACTAGACTCATTGCTTTGCAGGCTGCCCAAAATCCATGATACAAGAATGTATCAAGGCTGATCCTGATTGATATTAGTCATGATTCATATTAAAATTCTTGGCTGTGTATGGGTGTGGTCAACACTAGCTAGCTAAATCATGGCACATGGGTAGGAGAAAGAAGAAAAGGTGAAATTTATTTTAGCATCTGAAGCTGTATTCAACAAAAGAGTTGGCACAAAAATTTTCCTAAATACTTAAAAGAGACTGAGAGAATTTGGTTGCTCCTGCTTTCCCTAGTGCCACCTGAAAAATTTTCAAAGAGGCTAAATCACAAACTTTGAGCAAACAACGAAGTTAGGACAAAATCGTTCATTTAGTTTTTTTGTTAGATGGGATTTTATACCTCTATAGCAAATTTCGGCCCTATAGAGTCAAAAACGAGCTCATACTTTGAGAGAGGTCCCCTGGTTTAGCAGTTCACAGCTTTTGGTGCCACAGGATGCAACAAGAGCATAATGAGAAAGCAACTTTATCTCTTCCTAAAAGAAGAAATATAGCTCTAGACTGCTCGACAAAAAGATAATTTTTTTTACAAACCAATTAAACTGTGTGGACAGAATGACAGAATGACAACCCAACTGCTTAGTACCAGCCTATGCAAGCGTGGCGAGTCCAATAATATATTCCTTTCTCAATTTCAAGGGTTGAATCTGTACCAATACATACATGCACACTCCCATCATTGTTCATTACTTCATAAACAGCCATTTCACACTTGTCTACACGTCTACTAAGGCCTAGTACACAATATCATGCGTTGCAACAGGAAGAGCACCGGAAGTGCTGTACAAGAGCTGCGAGTTAACGCATGAGTTGACCAAAGTTCAACTCTTACGTTATTGACGCGCATGCCATTGGTTTGTACAGCACTTCTGGTCGCAAGGCTGATATTGTGTACCAGGCCTAAGAATGATGGAGTTAATAAGGCTATTGTGGATATTCAAAGTATCAGAGAAGCAATTGACATTATAGCTGCAGTTGAAGACAAGGTATTATTGAGTAACTTTGATATTGAGCAAGAAGCTGCTAGTAACATGGAAGATGACACCTTCATGGTTCCAAAAAACTATGAAGACAATACCTTTGGACAAGAATTGGTTCCGAGTAGTACTGAAGATGATACTTTAGTAGTTCCAAGTAACACCAAAAAAAAATACCAAACTGGTTCCAAGTAGTATTGAAGACGATACCTTTGTAGTTCCGAGTAACACTGAAGACGATACCTTTGTACAAGAACTGGTTCCAAGTAGTACTAAAGACAATACCTTTGTAGTTCCGAGTAACACTGAAGACAATACCTTCGTATAGTGGGTTTCAATTGAGAAGAAATGGGAGTAAATAGATATTTTTGTTATTAAACTGTTTTAAAACTAAATTTATAATTTTCTCCCACAAGCCTCAATCTACGTTCGATCACCTTCCTCTTCACCTAAAAGATTCTCCAATAGAACATGTGTTTCATTTCAAATACTTGGGACTACATTTTACATGCAATCTTTCATGGAATTTTCATATCTCCTCAATTGAAAAGAAGGCCCGTAAAGTAATAGGACTTATCTATCGTCACTTTTATTGTAATCATCTTCCTCAACTCTCCTTCGCCTATATGTAACTCTAATCCGTCCCATTCTAGAATATGCTACTGTTGTTTGGGATCCGTTTTCCCCTTCTGTCTCTCCATCCATTGAAGGAGTCCCATATTTTGCATTAAAAATGGTTTCTAAATCTTGGTCTTCATCATATAGTGACCTTTTGTCCAAGTTTTCTCTTATTACTTTAGCACAACATCACTTTAGCACAACGTCGCTTAGGATTCAAACTTATCACTTTGTTTAAAATTAAAGAAAATATGCTTTTCTCACCATCTCATCCTCTAATTCAATCTACTCCTTCTCATTACTCTCTCCGCTCAAATTATCAAGGCAATCTTAAACCAATCATTTGCAAATCTTCGTCCTTTCTTCACTTTTTTTTCCCATTGACCATTAACCAATGGAACTCTCTCCCGTCCTCTATCAAACTATTTTTCTCTATTTCTAAATTAAAATCATTCATTTCATCTAACCTATATTGATCTATTATTTGTTAATTCATTATTAGCGTTTGCTATGATCGTTAAAATAAAATAAAAAATGTCACATGTAGCCCTACCCACACATGGCTACAATCTGCAAGCTCTGTCATTCTTCGAGCATTTCTTCACCTTAAACATACTTTACTATCTATTGTACCTCTACAGTGGTTGTTACTACCTCCATCTATCCTTTTCTTGTTTTTGGTGCTGGTATAAAGCTCAGCATATGGCTGAATCAATGAGTGTACTGACAATGAAGAACAACTAAGATTGAGAAGACTGTGAAGTGATATAGCAAGAATTATCCTCAAGAAAAAGCTCCTAGTTAAATATTAGTAGGTCTAGAGAGCTTGATATGTTTTGTTTTATTTTAAAATAAAAAAACATTATTTTTTGACTAAAGTTAATGAGATGCAAATGATTTCATCAGAGAGACGCACACATTCGTCATAGCAGCTTCTTTCATCTCAAGCGGAAGAACCTATTTAGAACCTTCCAGAGTACCTAGAAACTCAAAATTGGTGAAGATTCTTGGAAGAACCCGTTGTGCAGCTATTCCAAATTTCAATTTGCTAGCATTAGTTCCAAAAAGTTATAAGTGGTGGTGGTGGTTTCTTCTCAACTGAAACCGACTATATAAAAACTGTTTCCTTCCTTTGTGCTGGATAAACAAATATCCAAGCAAAGAATGCTGCTTAAGAGTCCTCAGAAAGAAAAATTATAGATGAGTACAAAACAAAAGTTTTTTGTCACCAACAATCTAAATTTATCAGCAAAATTGAGAAAATGCACCCAAATATTGGAAATGTGATTGAGGATTTTGTTCAGCAAGGAAATGTAGGTGCTGATGCATGGAGAAGAACTGGAGTTTTAACTTTTGATGGGATTATCAAAATTCCTCAGAAAATAACTTACGAAAGAATTTGAAAGCATCTTTGTGAGGTCTATAACAAACACTTTTTCTATGGTTCGGCTGTGCAACTTTGTATTCCACACAATTAAAGGCAAAACATTATTGAGGAACTGCTAAAGTGACCAGTAGACGTGCTAGAAGAGGATTCAATATTCGTTATCATCCAGATTCTCATTGGAGTGGTGCATTTTATAAGGGGTTGGGTGGTTTCAATTTAAGAATGGTCATAATGTATTGGTACTGAATAGGGATGATGCAACTGGTTCTCGACTTGATACATTAACAAGCAGCATTCAGCTCCTACAGTTTCTGGTCAAGATGTCCTTACTAGTCATACGGATAATGTCAATAAATATCCATCAGTACTTCAGGCTTTTCAAAAACTGAAGCAACACCAGAAATTTGTGTATGTGAGGTGAAAGCTCCAGGACTTTATCAGAAATGTCCCTCTCAGCATTACAAAGACCTTTGCATGTTATCAAAAATACAGATGACTTGTTATCTGCTTTTCTAAATCCATCTGGGAAGAATAAGCTTATTGCTTGTATTTGTGTTGATGGTGCTGTAGACAAGGGCCCTTCTCATCTAGAAGTTCAGTTTTGCTGGATTCAGGCAATTAAAGAATGAAAAAATGGCCACATACACTCATACCTACCAGGTGTAGTGGCAGCAGTTACTTAATCAGACTTGAGCTCCAAAATGGTTGCTTGTCTAGAGGTCTTTCAAACACATTTATACCTTCCAAACTTACTGGTTCATGTGTTGTTTCAGAAACAGGCAACATCAATAAAGAGAAGCTACAAGGAATTTATCTTTAGCCATTAATGCTTACCGTATAGCTAGAATCTTTTGTGGCCCAAAATTTCTGCAAATTGCCAAAAAATGGCTTTTGCGGATTTTATTTTTGCAAATTAACTTGATCACACTACTGATCAATGGCTGCTCTTCACTACTTACCAGAACTATAGTTGATGATGACACAAAGCTCTATCAGGATATTAGGCAAGATAGGATTACTCTTTGACTCTGCTTAAAATTTTACTGGAACAGTGCCAAGAACACGCCATGTGCTTCATTATAATTATACTGAAAAAAGGTGTGGGTGGCGAGCCACACCTTTTAATTTACTTATTTTTGAGGATTTATTTTTTGCGAATTTTTTCAAATTCGCAAAATTCGCAAAAAAATTTGGGCCACAGAAATTTCTAGCTATACGGTAAATTAGTAGATTAAATAATTAACCCTGTGACAACACAACAATAAGCATATTTAAAGGCTCTGTTTTAAGCCATCATAAAATTTTGCAAGGAAAGTTCATTACTTTTTTGAAAGGTTCAGGGAAAAACAGAGAACAATTACGAGTAACTGATTCAACTACATATGACATTTTTAGTAAGGTGTAGTGGTGGGCGATACTCAAAATTTCAGATCAATTCAATAACGATTCGATACACATGCAACATCGACACATTAATATGTTTTTGATACAATATCAAAGCCATGTCCCCCTTTAATTATTAATAATTATTGATTACCATTCATAATGTCTTAATCGTTTTTGGATAAAACTAAAATAGAATATGCATGAGTCAGTTAGCTGTTGTTATTGTTAAGGAAGAGGAAAGCATTAACATTCTCTTCATTCAGACGACTTCTCTTGCTTGATATCAGCTCCCCAGCTTTGCTAAAAAGCCGTTCTGAAGGTACTGAGGTGGCTACCATTGAAAGGTACACTTTGGCTACTTTGTGTAGTGCTGGGTAGATATGCATGTTGCTATGCTACCACTCCAGTGGATCGGATTGCCTACAGATCACTGGTTGTTTAAAATACTGATTGATTTCAGTGTTGATCAATATTTCTGTACTTCTCATTAAAGTGGAGCTTTATGCTTCTTCGTCAAACATGTCCCAAACAGGATTGGATGTTGCAGGTGTTGATGCGGATATTGACTGCTGTGGAGTCTCCTCTTCCACCGGAGCTGTTGATTCTGTCAGCGACATTGCATCGTCTATCATCAGCCTTATCATTCTCTCGAAGCAAGAAGTATAATTTCTTGGAACCTTTTTGAAGTGAGGATCGAGTAGTGTAGAACAGCTAAAAAAGATTTATCTTCCAATCCTACAAACCTATTAGACATTTGTGCTATTAGCTTCTGAGCTAGTAATTGAGCAATGGTATCAGTGGTGGATGACCGGTGAGTTGCTACTAGCTTCTGAAGGCCCCGAGCAAGAGGGATGACCTTGGATGCCAACACATACTTCTCCACTGATACTTCCTTTGTGACAGCTTCAAAAGGTTTAAGGATCTCAAGAACTGCTTCAATAGAGCAGTTCTGCTAAGCTGGCATAACTGGGCTGGCTTTATTGAGCATACACAAGGTGGTCCAAACAGCTTCTTGTTGTAGTAAGTAGTGCTCCATCATATAAAAGACAGAATTCCACCGTGTGTCGACATTTTAGATTCACCGGTGATTAGGTAAACCGAGCCTGTCCTGGATTGCGGTTATCTTGTCTGTGGCCTTTGAACTCTTATGGAAATAGGTGACAATTGTCTTTATACCATCAACAATGGCTTGCAGCTCTTCAACATCATTAATGGCACAAGTAACAACAAGGTTGAGCCAGTAGGTGAAGCAGACTAGGCTATTCCACCCGTTTGAGCAAATGGCTTCAGTAATATTTGAAGCAAGATCAGTAATGGCACAGTGTACTTTTTGGTGATATTCCATTTCTCAGTAACCAATCTGACAGCTGCAGATATATGATTGTAAGTGCCTCATCTATGTGACTGGTTTCCAAGACAAAGGATCACATTTGCCAGCCCTCATCATCCAAGTGGCAGGTGACAGTCATGTACTCCATGGTAGCGCAAGATGTCCAAAGGTTGGTTGTGATAGTACATGACTTGCTTCGGTCTAGTATACCCCTTACTTCCTGTTCTTTTTTAGCATAGAGGTGGGGCAAGAGGTCCATGATGATGATGCGCCTATTTGGAGGGATATACTTAGGGTCAAGTAACTTCAAAAAATCATCATCCTCCACAATGGACGCTGGTTTCAAATCAGTGACGATCATATTTGCCAGTGCGTCATCCACGGTCAAACGATGACATGAGGTTTCTATAATAATAATCGAATATAGAAGTCATACATGTGCCATCGCATGTCATAGTGCATTGATATCATTTATATTAAGCATAGTGAGCATAGTGAGCATTAAGATTGCTATACTTACTACTGTAGGTTTGAGTTTCATTGATGACTTTATGTAGTGTTGGCTATTGCTGTGCTACGGTTTGTGTTTGCTGCTTTCTGGCTTTCTGCTGTTGCTGGTATTATACTACATCTTCATGTTCCGTTTTGTGGTACCTCTCCAAGTGCTACATGTATATCATAGTAAGTGCTGAATGTACTATTACTAATATTATTTATTATATAAATACCTTCTTCATGCTTGAAGTATTTTAGATGTCATTATTTTACAGTCACACAGATCACTGAGAGCATCTGTGAAATGTGTCCATAAAATGCTTCGTTTTGCTGATCTATTTGCTGTTCCTTGTGGGCAACTATCAGTAGAGATAGTAGACTCTACACCAACAGTAGAAGAAGTAGAAGCCATGATACTTAAATCAATAGAACTACTAGACAAACAGGCACCTTCTACCAGACTCCAAGTCTCCCACAAGAATTCAAATTTGCAGTGCAGCTGACCTGACAAATCTATGAGTTTAGGCGAGGTTAACCACGCCTACTGCTTCCCATTATAAAAAGGGCTACCCCGCTGCGGGGGTGGCTCTATTGTTGCTTGCAGCGTTGCCAGCTTCTTTGCAGGTCTTCAGTACTTTATCAGAAGAGGAATCTTTCTCGAGAACTGTTCAATCTGGTCCGTACCGAGCGTCCGCGCCATCTCTTTTACTCAGCTACTCTTTTCTCCTTGCCTTGATGCCGTAATCTCAGACTGATGGCTTCTGCATCACCTAGCTCCACGCCGGTTGAGACGCCCGCATCCTCAGGTGAGGTGATGGCAGGCAGTGGCCCAGCTACTGGTCTCTCTTCTCCCTCTGGAGCCTTGGGTATAGTGGCGCCCCCAAGACCAGTGCTCCTACAATCCCATTGATACCTGCTACAGGACTCACGGGCGGCCCGCCAGCCCCGGTCGCTCCCACTATCTCAGTCCCTGCCCCAGGACCTTCTGGTGGCCCACCTGCCCCCGTTGATCGCTCACCCTGGGTTCCTCTAATTCCTTCTGCAAGCCCGAATGACTTTATGAGGCTGCTCAACACAGCAATGGAGACAGGAATAGAGCGGGCATCAACCGTACCCTCCGTTCTACCGGCACAGGCCTTCCAGCGGTCATAGCAGGATCTAGTCGTCCTTCCGAGTCTTCAAGTATTCCTATTCCTTCTCCCGTGGCTCCCCTCTCAGGTATGATGTATGTCAGTGGTCTGTCCAAGCAAAGCACTTATGTAGGCTGGCTACAGCCAGACCCGCCTGCCAGGTCATCTTGGGACCTGTTAGAATGGTTATTGGGGTCATGGTAGCATTTAGTTCAAAAAAAGAAGAGAAATCTTCCATTAATAAGTGTCCTCCTTGGAGGGTCCGGCTGTAAGCCTGTTGTAATGTGCATGTTCTCAGGGTTGGTTGGGGCCTATGAGGGCAGCAAGCCTTACGCATAGGCCATTGCCAGTATTTGATTTTTAACACATGTGGCCTGCAGGTCAACTCTGTGGTTTACACCTAGAATGGGTTCCTTTTCACAGGGGTCAGTAGGCCAGCCCTTGTGGTTTTAACTAGCCACTCCTTGCAGGGGTGGCTGAAGTCAATTGCTATAATTCCTTTCCCTCCTTTTTCTCCTCTCCCTCTCCTCTCCCTCTATATTCCTCCCCTCTCCCTTTCTCTTTGTCATATATACTTACACCCATCTGGGCAGGGTCAGGCTTGCCTGCCGCTAGCAGCACCACTCCAGGATGCCTGGCTGAACTTCTGCTAGGTACCTTGGTGGCTCATGCTCTTCCGCTGTTTTTGTCAGCAACCAGCCGCATTGCAGACCCCCTGGGCTCCCTCCTCCATACAGTTCCCCCCCGCCAAAATTCTGCCAGTATCTCTCGCTACATCACTCCCTCCCATTCCAGCAAAGGTAGTGGAACGTATCCGCTCCAGAGCCTACGTGGAGTTGAAGGAGATGTTGGTGGACAATGTCACCCTGACTGAGAGACTGCAGGAGTTGGGCCACCCATTGCAGCTCCTCTCCGCTTCCTCACAAATACGGGCGATCTCTGACCCCCTTACATGGGTGTTCTGTTTTTTGTCACTTATCACTATAAAGACAGATCATACGCCAACCAAACAACTTGTGGCGTATGCCCAAATCATAATTCAACTGTTTTGGAAACATGGCGGCATCGGATGGCGCAATTATGACACTAGATTCCGGCAGCAACTGGCCACTGGGGTCTTCTTCAAGTGGATCTACGTCGGGCCGTCTATTCTGGCCACCTCTGTCTTGAGAGCCTCTTTCTCAGACTCTCCCTGTTGTTCATTGTGTTGGGAGTCCGATCACCCAACGAGTGACTGCACCCTGGCTACATGAGAGAGGAAGAGCTCTCTTCAGCGGTCAAAGCCAGGGAGGACTCACCCTTACTTGCCTTCCAAAAAACCGTGTAAAAATTCAACAACAGTTATTGTAGACATGCAAAGTGCCGCTATCTACATGTCTGCAGCATTTGCTCCAGCAGAGATGATGTGGCGTCAGCCTGCCCAAAGTCGCCCTTGACAAAGACTACTGATGCATAGTTTGATCCGGTAGCTGCTATGGAGGGCGCTATAGAAAAACCCTCACTACATATACTAACATTTCTCATTATTATTCATGATGCATTGATTAATTATTGCTCTTCTCATTGTTACACATTATCTTGGTTCATGGCTCACGCATATCCTTTTTTCTTGCATGGTAACTTTTGCAATATTAAGGAATACTGGGTGTGGCCCATGTTAAATTGACGACTAATTAATTAATGCTCTACTTTTTTAAAGCTTAGTCTCAACCTGCTCTAATCTTGTCGTTGCAGGTCAGTACCCATATGTGGCTCAACTCCTAGCTCTGGAGTCGCAGGCAGCCATTGTTCCTTCTCCCTCCTGTGCTGTCCAGAAATTCCTACCAAGTGGCTCCCCTTTTTGACCTCAATGCCAGACCAGGATCTGACCGGCTTCCTGGAGGCATTTGGTGGGGATTCACAATTGGCTTCAAGCCTGGTAGTGCCCTGGAGCCAGCCACCTCTAAAAGTCCTCAGTCGCAGACAAGCCCAAGGTACTGAGCAAGTACATTGCGGAGGAGGTGGCAGCTGGCAGGCTCCACCCTTCCACAATCACTCAACTCAGCCCCATTGGTTTGATTCCAAAAAAAATAAACAAGGATGCTTGCGGATGATAGTACACCTATCATCCCCCAAAGGCCGCAGTGTCAATGATGGGATCCCCTCCAAGCTCTGCTCCTTCCACTATGTCTCAGTTGCCAAAGCGGCTCAGCGAATGGTCCAGTGTGGTTGCTGGGCTCCCATGGCAAAAATTGACTAAAAATCCGCATACCGCATGGTGCCAGTCTGCCCTGAGGACAGCCTCTTACTGGGTATTCAGTGGGAAGGTACCATTTATGCCAATTTTGCCCTTGCCCTTTGGACTTAGGTCTGCCCCAATTCTTATCTCAGCAGTAGCTGATGGTCTGGCCTGGGCTCTTT
>NW_003546246.1:460254-462596 GCF_000090795.2 Amphimedon queenslandica | reverse complement strand
TCACCATTACCAGGGAGCAGGAATGCCCTTAGTAATAGTGGGGGATTACCTTCCCATGCTATTGATCTGAAGAGGATTCCCGGGGGGCTACGCCCCCCCGAGGTAAGAACTCAGATTTGTGAGGTAAGTGGTTAATCAATAAATCAGTAATAAATATTAAGTTAATTCGTGGTAACTATTAATAAATGGGTGTGGTAGACCGAATCGTATTTGCAATCTCATGGTTTTCGATTCGATACCGTATCAATACACAGAATGTCCTTTTTGTTGGTGACATCCTTCAATTGCCACCAGTTCTTGGTGAGCCAGTGTTTCACGAAGTAACAGCAACAACACTGAAATACAGACTTGGTGGTATGGGTGCAGTAAACCTATGGCGTGATACTGTTACCTACAACGAATTGACAATAAACAAAAGATAAAAACTGACCAGAAATTTTCAAAAATGTTGGATAAAGTGAGACGGGCTTTCTAGACAATCAGACTCTCACTACACTTATGAAAGAATAGTTTTGATACCCATTCAGAAAAAATTTAAAATATTACAACAGGATGGTAATGCTCCTGTTTGTCTGTTTCCAAAAGTAGATATGTGCTTAGAATTTAATGAAACAATGCTAACTAATTTACCAAGTCCAACTGTGAAAATAAAAGCCACAAATTTAATTCATCAAACTGGCAACATATGTAGAAAGAATGACAATGATTTAGAAGAAAAGGTCGAGCAAAAGTTAAAAGAATTAAATAAAGATATTTTAATGGTAATTTAGAAGCCATATTGAAATTGGCTGTCGGGGCTGGGGTAATGTTGTATTGTAATGTAAATGTTAAATAGGGATTAGTAAATGGAACACTTGGTACATTTCCTATATTTAACGGGGTTTTATTCTAAAGATTTGATACTGGAGTTGATATATGGGAGATATTATACAGTGTTTGCATATTGATTGGGGAATGTTTCCGCACTGTTGACCACATTCTATTCAATGTACAGTCCAGGCAATTTCAGAAACACGCATAACAGTTAAATTTATTTAATAGCCAATCCTTGTGAGATTGAAAATGTCACGTGAAAATTTATGGTAATGAAAACTGTCTTTGTGTATAGAAGCCAGTTTCCTTTGATATTGGCTCTTGCAGTTACCATACGCAAATGTCAGGGACTGTCCCTAGATAATGCATTCATTGATCTGTCTGACAATGTATATAGTGCAGGAATGGCTTGTATTGGTTTATCACAAGTATGAACACTGTCTGGTGTCCATTTGACATGTTTCAACCCTAAATCATTAATAATTTTTGTTTCCTCTTGTAGCATAAAAGAAATACACAAGTTGAGACAGTTGTACAGACCAGACCTCCCACAATATCCCATTCCTACAGATTGTGGCAATAAAAATCGTACACTTACTGGAACTATTGACAAGCTACAAGCAAAAAATCAAAAACATAATTCACCACCGAACGTAGCATAAAATAAGAGAAAGAGGCCATCAGACAGTAAGGATGATGATAAAGCTAACTCGCCCAAAAACCACCTACTGTTGGTAACAGTAATAATAATAATAATAATTATTATTATTATTATTATTATTATTATTATTATTAAAATGGTGACAGAAAGATACAAGAAGCAAACAAAAAAACAAACAAAAAAAAAACACCCAAATAACAACAACAACAAAAGGAAACAACTAAAACAAAGAATCCATTAAAGGGAACCGTCAATGTGGGATGCGAGTGAGGGCTGCCGAGAAACCCACATAGCAGCATTACCTCTCCCTAAAGAGACTGAGAGGTGCTGGAAGAGATGGGAGCAGGTAACAGAAGGGTTACGACCAATATGCTGGCCTAACCGACGACCAATAGAGCGGATAATAGAGACTGCTGAAGAGCTCCAACCTCCAGGACTTCAACAGCCAGAGGGAAGAAATTGACACCAACATGATGACAAGTGGCAGCATACATAAAGATAGTTTATGTGCTTCAGCCACCCCTAGAGCTGAACCTTGAATAACAGCAGAATCAGCCACCGTGGCCGCCTAAAGAGAGGAGATGACTGTGACATCCAGAGCCGCTGGCCGACCACCATCCCAATGAGGGAGAAATACATCGGCAGGCCAGGCACAGGACCCTGGGATCAAGGAGGGCATCTCCTTCTGAGGAGCAAGGGCAGCTGATTGGGCAGCTGAGAAGAGGACATCACGAAGGGAATCATGACAGCGGATTAAGTCCCGGTTCCCACAACAGCCCACTTGATGATCACCAAAGGGGTCAAGAGGGGAA
Source organism: Amphimedon queenslandica (assembly GCF_000090795.2). Taxonomy (NCBI): domain Eukaryota; kingdom Metazoa; phylum Porifera; class Demospongiae; order Haplosclerida; family Niphatidae; genus Amphimedon; species Amphimedon queenslandica. Next base: position 460,310 of record NW_003546246.1, on the reverse strand, counting down.
GAGCATACGGCACAGGGAGGGGATTTCCAGAAGAGAACCCAACCAGTACTGAACAC
>NW_003546246.1:451934-458970 GCF_000090795.2 Amphimedon queenslandica | reverse complement strand
GTGAGGAGTGTGGATGAAGATCCAGAAGCACCTGAAGGGACTCATCGTTATCAGGGGCCAGACCTCTAAAAGAGAGAGACTGGACAGCCTTCGATAATGCCCATCTTCCACTGCTCTCTTGCAGCGACGAATCTTAGAGTCAGAATGATTTGAGGGGGAGCTATTACTGACCCTATCAGCTTCCCTTAAAACCTCATCCCACAAATCAGAGAGAGAACTCTGAGACCACACTACATAGTTGCCTGACACCTTATAATTCAGTGAAAGAATATATTGCTAGAGTTGGTATGTATACAGGATGTTCACAAATTTGCCTATAATAAGTCAGGGGAGGAATGGGTATGTTATTCATCACTTACACGTAATGTTGATCCTAATGCGACAGCAATCATTATACTTAACACTTAATAACTACAACCATTATCGTGTAGTTACATCAATAGCAGATGCTAATGATTATAACAGTGGTGATAAAAATACATGTGATGATGACAAAAAAGTGTGATAAAAAGAATGATAATTAATGAGACAGCATAGTATTTATGGCCATAGCTAAAAATGAATAATAATAGGAGACAGTGTCACATTGGCCATAGCTTAAAATGAATTAATAATATCATGAGAGAGTGTCATAATGGCCATAACTTGAAATCAATTATTAAAGAGCAATGTCATATTGACCATAATTAATCATAATAGGACAGTGTCATATTGGCCATAGCTGATAATGAATGATGTATGAGACACGGTGATATTGGCCATAACAATTAATGATAATACATGAATGATGAACTAGACTCTGTCATATTGACCAATAACATAAAATGTGATTGTTGAGACACTGCAAAAGATTTAATTTAAAGACTTTGTTTATATTGACGCTGCTATATGGCCATCTTTCTCCCCTTCAATACCAGCTAGACCTCATCATGGTAAAGGGGTGACAACAGTTGGGACACATTGCCCCTACTGGCTAAAAAAGCTGGCTTTATGTATATTGCACAGTTATAAATATATAATATTATAAAAAATTAACACAAACAAGCTATTACAAAAATTAAAAAGAGAAATTCAGTAGAATTCAGTAGAATTCAGTGTATTGATTCGTCAAAAAAGTAATGGAAACAAGGACAAGTATGATTCCAAATGACCGATAATTCCAAAAAGACATATTATTCTGAGCAGCTGACTATACCCATACAAATGAAGATACAAAATGAAAATCCTGCTCTCATGATGCAAACTCTACTCTACCTTATAAGGTGATATGCATTTTCTTACACAATTACATTAAAAGTACAATGTAGAGTAGAATTTGCGTCATGAGAGTAGGATTTTCATTTCATATTTTCGTTTGTATGGGTATTTGGAATAATCTGTTGTTTGAAATAATCAGTCGTTTGTAATCTTACTTGTCTTTGTTTCCATTACTTTTTTGACGAATTGATACACTGAATCCTACTCAATCTTTTTTTCAATTATTATAATATAAAACAACATGTATATTCGTTTCTTTTGCGAATGAACATTACTACAATTTACATTTAGTGACCAATTATATTCTAACACAAAAAGGTACCATACATGGTGAACATGATGATCAATGTAATGTGTAATTATAAATCTCACCTATTAGTCCACATGCCGTACAAAAGTTCAACAAAAGCAAAGGAAAGATTGATAAGAAGAAAAGCTAAAAGATTACGTGATGATGAATCCAATATAATATTTCTAAACAAAAAATAAAATAAAATAATTACAGAAATACATTCACATACTACTTTACATGAACCATTAAATTGTTAATAACACAAATTTAATATTGTCTCTCTGCATAGCAAAATGTTTTACCAATGAAATAATTGCACATGATCGCAGCCAACAACACAAGATTGGAATGGCACTTCATGACCTTTAGACTACATTTTATTGATACAAAAAGTATCATGCAAATAAGTATTATGTTGTTATGTTTGAAGTGGATTTAGAAAATGGTCATTGTGTTAGGAAACAAATTGATCAATTGATTTCTAGGCATTAATCTACAGATCCAGTGAGTTCTGGTAGTAATGATTTGGAGTCTTTTGAGGGACCTGTAACACATCAGGAATCACAGGTAGCCCTGGAGACAATGTCAAAAGGAAGCTTTAGATATTACTCTTCTTTTAAGCGCTATATGATGCTATAGTGGCACAAATACTATAGCCTAGATAGATTGAGTGGCTTTATTAAGTTTAGGATCCTTAGAATAGCAAACTTCAAAAAGCAGTGTCAGACAATTAAGTTTGAAAAAGGTATTTGAAATCTTTAAGGCTGCACATCTGATTTCACCTCACAAAGTTTACCTAACTTAACCAGATGCAAGTATGATAGAAGAATTAAGAATTACTTAAGTCAATTCCATTTTTGAATGTTGAAATTATTGAAAGTTTATAATTTCATTTAATTTAAAAACACCTTGATTGGTTATCAGCAAGAGCTGCTGACACCCAGGAGAACGTAAAATTATAGTTAAAATGAAAAAGAGGAGAGAAGGAGGAAGGAGGAAATAGTAACAAAAACAGAGGAGTACAACAACGAAAAACTGACAGAACAGAAATAAATGAATATTTATGCACAAAATAATAAAATATATTAATTAAAGGAAATCAAGGAAAAAAGTAATAAAAAAATTAACAGATACCATGTAGGTAGTAATCAAAGTAGTTTGACAAACTTTATGCTGGTCACCATCCAGTAGCAATCTTAGGGGGCGGGGGCTGCCTAATTCCCAGCACTAACTGGGGACAACCCCTACACCCAAGAGGCTACTTTCTTACAGAAAGCTCACTTGATTCAAAGTGATAAATGTGACCATAACACCCAGCCATTTAATGTCACCAGGGGCACTCGGTGGGACAGCCCAACACCATGAGAAAGATCTGATAAAAACTGTCCGTTGCATCTATCATAGTCCTGCTAACTCCCAGCACTAACTGGAGAAAACCCCTACACTCATGAGGCTACCTCCTCAGAAGGAGCTGCCTTGATCCCAAGTGACCCAGGTGACCATAATACCAGTCCACTCAACAAGGCCGGGGTGGTATTGTCACGAAAAAAATTGTCCCCCGTGAAAATTTATCCTAGGATAGAAATATCACGTGATATTTTATGTCCGCGTCAGCAATTTTTTGTCCTACCAAAAGAAAAGTGTAAAGGAACTGTAAATCTTTGTATTCGACTTTGTTCCTTAATCATTTATCTATGGAATACACGTACAAAGCATGTGGGACCCTTTATTATACGTTCAAAGTATGTAGAAGAAGATTTCAGATCGAAGAAGGATGACAGACTGTGTCAAGAACCGAGTAAAGAACCCAGGAAAGAATTAAGAGGATGATCTTGTGGAGAAGGCAGCTGTGTATTTAGCTGATAGAAAGTGTCCAGAAGGTTGTAGTGCTAACAGAAAGAGGCAGATATGGAAAAGAGCTGAAAAGTTTGTTTTCAGTGCAAAATGGGGAATCGTATGAGACCAAGATGACTGAATGGTCAATTATATCATGATAGTGTAGGTGTTTTGTGTATTTTAAATAGTTTAGTTAGTTATGTGTATATATGTATGTACGTAGTATGATATCTGTGCTTTTGTAGACAAACTCAGCATGTATATGCATCTGTATTCATGATTTGAATAATTAAATCAAAGCATCAATTATAACAAACTGATATATGATAGCTTGCCCAGCGATGGTATTGATAAACGTACCAGGGAGCAGATAGCAGCAATACTGAATTGCACCGAGTACAGGGAATTAAAGTGACTGTTCCTAGTATGCAAATTAAGGCAAAATGGACAATAAGATTGTGGTTTATGTGCCCTTGCTTTAGCAATGTCAATTTGTGCTGGTTAAGACCCAACTTCTTGCAGCTATATTTCACACAAGCTTCGTTTCCATCTTTTATAATGCCTAGAAAAGAATGTGATGTCTTTGTTTTCTACTTGTTTAAGAGCTAGATGCCCTGGACTATCCAAAGAATACAGGTTACCTATATACTGCCTGTGCAGACAACCTATAGTAATGAAGGAAGAATGGTAAAATGTTCTTAATGTAAGGAGTGGTATCACGTAGAGTGTGAACAAATACCAGAAGATGTTTGGACTGATAAGGACTACGTTTGGTCATGTAATTGTTGTAAAAGTTGCATGAAGACAATTATTGTGCAATAATGAAATGTATTATTATTATTATTATTATTATTAATACTGAGTGCTAAGTAAATTTTCCTTATCAAAATAGTCTATATATGCATAATATTATGATCCTAGGATAAAATATTTCAGATACAATTTGTCCTAGGACAAAAATATTTCACATATTATTTTGTCCTAGGACAAAAAAAATTAGTCCTATGGTAGGACAATAAAAGCTTGCCTAGGACAAAATATTTCTGAAAAATTTTGTCCTAGGACAAAATATTTCTGAAAGATTTTGTCCTAGGATAAAATATTTTGTCTCATGGGACAAAATTTGGGTGGGACAGATTTTTCTGTGACAGTATCACTTGGCAAGACAGCTTAACACTGTGAGGGAGATGTCAGTTGGAGGTAGACAACAGCGAGAGAGTAGAGAGGGAGCTGGGGTGACCAAATGACAGTTGGAGCAGAGACAGATAAAGTGATATGTGCATGGATTAAATGAATCTAAGTGTTTTAAAAGTGTGACTAGAAGTATTTCTGTAAAGGAGATTTGATTGTAGGGAGAAAGAGAGAAAGATCAATTGGAGGTAGAGCATTAAACACTTTGATAATACGATTGAAGTACAAGTGTCTAGATCTGTTGGTGGCACAATAGCGAGTTGGATCTTAATTTGAGCGAGTGGAGGAGGAGGAGAAAGAGATGTAATTGGTTATATCAAAGCTCTCATCAGGAAATTTGAGGGACTGTACAAGAAGAAGGACATCTAAAAAGTATATGAGGGGATGCAGGCGGATCATAAGTCTGTCCTGATAGCTGAGAGAGGAGTGACCAATGATTTAGCTCGTAGCTCTATGCTATATTCTCTCTAAATTAGTGACGTCCTTAATTAACATTGGGCGCCAGACTCGGCAATAGTATGTCAATTTGGAACATACTAATAATGTGTAGAGAGCTTTTTGACAAAGAGTGGGCAAGCAATGGAGAAAGTACGCTTCATGAGGTAGAGTTGACTACAGGCCTGCTTTAGAAGTAAGTAATAGTGATTCGTCTAAGAGAGGTTTTCAGAAAATAGCACACCAAGGTCTCTTGTGGTACTAACTTGAGGAATGACTGAGTTATTAAGTGTGTATATTTTACAGATATTTGGGGAGAATAACAGCAGAATCTTAACAAAAATGACTTGGCCACATTAAATAAAAGAACCAGAGAAACTACTCCACTGCTCCAATGCATAAATATCCTGTAAATGAGAGCAGTGAAGGGATAAAGATAAAGCCTTGGAGAGCTTTGTATTATCAGCAAATAAAAGGGTAGAGGAGAAGAAAATAAAGAGGGGAGGTCATTGATGTAAACCAGAAAGAGAAGCGGTTGCTTGGGATGCTCCTGAGCAGACCAGTAACAAATCAGAGAGTTGACCAACCACTACTACTCATTTGCATTGTCCAGCAAGATAGAATCTACCAACAATGCCCATATCCCAGAGCCTAGAGAATAGAATATTGTGTGGGACTGTATCAAGCGCCTTTCTCACATCCAGTAACATTGTGTCAAGCTATTTTTTGATGTCAAAGGCCTCAATGATTCATTTCATGTGAATAAGCACCTACTTGAGTGAGGAACTACTGTTTCTGATGAAGCCAAACTGGGAAGTACATTGTAGATATAGAGGATTCAATGAGGTAGTGATAAACTTTGTCAAAGACTAATTTTTCAATGATCTTGGATATGTAGGATAAAAGTGAGATTGGTCTGTAATATGAGACAAGAGATCTTTGTGAACAGGGGTTATGTAGTAGTTTTGCCATTCAGTAGGAAGAGAGGATTGCTTAAGACAGGGGATAAAAATATGGTGCAATGGTCCGACAATAGCTACAGCTGTCTGTTTGAGGACAATAGGAAGAATCCCATCCCTACCCATGGCTTTGTCATTCTGAACAGAAGTAAGAACTTAACAAGTATATACATCAATACTACAGATAACGTTGTCAGCAAAAGATTGAGGAGGATCTGGAGGAGAGAATGATCTGGTATTGTAGACTAAGTGAAAAAATTGATTAAATAGATTAGCAATAGAGAGAGGAGAGGTTGCCTTTGAGTATGCAAAAAAGTAGATAGCTGACTTACCAGAGAGGGAGCGTATATAACAAAAAAGCAGGGCTGGGTCGAAGGGCAAAAAACAACCTCCAAAGCTTCTATACAAAAACCTTTGGTTTTTGCGAAGCTTCTTAAATTTTTGTTGCATTATTAATTTTTGCTATTTGTTATTTACAACATACATAGAAAAAAGGTCAACAGTATAAATGTAACAGTAACAAATGTAACAAATGTAACAGTATAATTCTCAAAGTAACTCATAGTTCTTATTCAAAAATATTAAGGCATCAACATTGCTGGGTTTTAAAGCACTTCGTAGTTTTGTAACTGTTAACCCTGCAATAGAAAAAATTCTCTCTGAGGTAGCTGATGTACTCGGGATGCCGAGTAATCCTCTGGCAATGATAGCAAGTCGTGGATAAGTAGGTGAGTTAATCTTCCACCAATTTAATATGCAGTCACTTCTGGGAATGGGTTTTTCTTCTAAATATTTTGTCACTTCGCCTAATATTGTGTCATTCTCTAATCCAGTACTTGAATCCTCTTCATCTCCTAGTAAGATATCAAAAGCAGACTTGCATCTTTTCTCAGGAGGACACTGCTCTATGCCACTGACACTCTCAATGAGGGACTCGGGAATGTTCTCCATTCTGTTGCACAGTTCAGTCTTTACAGCTTCTAATAATCCATTGGTCAAAAACTTCAAAGGTTCGAAGCGTAGATCGAGTATGGAAGACAAAAGTAAACAGCTTGAAGCATCTAGA
>NW_003546246.1:432188-451170 GCF_000090795.2 Amphimedon queenslandica | reverse complement strand
GGCGCATATCAGTGATAATCATTTTAACAACTTTATCAGTGATTTCTTTGGACCTAACTGACGAGCAAGCCTTTTTCTTAAGAAAGTTATCCATAACTGCTTGGCGTACTGGTTGCTGTTCAGTCGAGTACTTCAGAGGATGAACACATAATAGATGGTCACAAAGATTTGTTGTACCACAATGATAGGCCAGCTTCTTGTCACATAGGCGACATTGCACCTTCTTCTCTTCTTTCAGTTTAGTAAACCAAGTCCACACATCTGAGACTTTCTTCCTTGTTGTAGTAATGTCGGAAGAACTACCAGGAGAAGGTGATTGGTCACTTTCCATAGGACACTCGCTTCCATCAAGACTCTCTGTCACTCCACTTTCTGACATTTTTGACAGGTTTTAGACACACGTGTTTGTTGGCCACACCCAAAAATTATTTAAAAAGGGTGTGGCCAAATGTTCGAATGCATAGTAAAGCCTTCGAAGACAATTCGAAGGCACGAGTGTTTGAAATTTGCGAATGTTTGACCCAGCCCTGCAAAAAAGATCAGGGTCCTTTCTGGATACAAAATTTTCTACTAGTCTCTTCTTGTACATGACACAAGCGTTGTGCATATCCAGCTGGAGCAGACACTTAGCTGATGTGACACAGAGCATGTTAAAGTGGGAGGACCGTAGCCAAAAGCATTTTCTCAGAGAGTGAACCTTATGAAAGATGTGATGAACGCTGGGAGTAAAGATAGAGATAGCAGTGAGCATTATTTCTCTAAAGAATGACCAAGAGAACTTAATATCAGTAGAGTTAAGTAAAGGACTGAAGTCATAGTCCAGTAAGGAGTTTAGACCCTCAAAGTCAGCCTATTTGTAAGAGCACATCCATCTACAGGATTTCTTCCTGGTGTGAGGTCAAACAAAAGCTCAAAAAAAATTGGGAGAGAAAGAAGGGTGGATGTAATGTGGTACAGGTTTAAAATAAAGCCAAGGGAAGAGCAAAAAACTAAATCTAAAATGTTTCCCCCACAGTGGATAGAAAATGCAACCAGCTGCTCGAGACCCTTAGCAACTACAAAGTCACAGAGAGCATTAGAGTTGGAGTTAGAGCTATTTAGGGAAGACCAGCAGATATCAGGAGCATTGAAGTCACCAAAGATCAGAACACAGTCTCCCAGACTAAAGAGTGACTCAAAATAGGTGAGCAAGCTAGCGTGATATGAGCTGTCAGCATTGGGTGGTACATATAAAAGGCACAGTAAGTAAGTTTAACTAGGTATGGAAATTGTCACACACACTATCTCTAAGTCAGAGGGTAATTTAACCTGAGAAGAGGAAAGAGAAGAGTTAACTGCTATAAGTACTCCACCACCACGAATGGAATGGCCATATCGATAGATAGTGTAATGAGAAGGTATTATCTCAGTGTTCTGAAAGGAGTGATGTAACCATGTTTCTATTAAAGCTAAAATTTCAACAGAGGAAGAGAAAACAAAGGCTGAAAACTCAAAAGTTTGTTCACTATGCTGCAAGAGTTTCATAAGCACATAGAGTTAGTCAGGAGGGAGGAGGAGATTCAGGGGAGAGTGGGAAGAGGTTGAGACATTTTACTTTGTAGAAGATATGGTGGATGAAGGATTGGGCTAATTCGGGAGAGGAGGAACAGTTCCAGGAGTGTCAGAGGGAACAGCAGAGGGTTATCAGAGATGGGAGAGAAAACAGCTGCGGTGCTAATACACCCAAGCTTTGATTTATTACAAATGCATTATTTACCACCCTGCCCACTATTGTACCACTTACATATAGTTCCCTTTTCCTCAGTTTGATGTCCCTCCTAGAGACCTCAGAGTCAATGAGTTAACATCTCTCCCAAAGGAGTATGCCTCGAGTTTGGCATTCCAATAAACTGAGATCAGGCCTAATAGATACAGCACTAGGAAGTTGATGACAGTTAGAGAAAACAGTAGACAGTTTAATAGTAAAATTAAGTGTGACCAACAGAGAACGTGGTTTGCAAGAGTCTGATTTACATTAACCCAACTTACAACAGTCACAAGTGAGAAATGAAAGAGAAGATTAAATACAATCAGCCAAGTGGCTAAACAGTGTTGATACACCATCTATATGAGCATTAGTCAACCAGTGTAAGAGGCACCACTAGGAGGTTCTGTGATTCCTGATGCTACAACATTGTGCCATTTATTAGCTGAGGTCCCATTTGTATTGGGTTTGACAGAGTTGGATTCTGAGTCCACACCATTATTGTTGGAAGCTCTGCAGATAATTGACTCTATAGGAGGAGAAGAAGAGCTACTGCTTAGTGAAATCTGTTGGAGAGATAATGAGCCTGTTTATCTCGGTTCCATGAGCCTGACATTGATCGGCAGTGGATTGCAATGCTGACCAGCGAGCCTGAAGGGTACCCATATAGAAAAACCAAGGTTGTAGCATGATTGTGGCAATCTTGTAACAAGTTGGTTGTCAATAGGTTGTCACTACTTGGTCACAACCTTGTAAAAACCTTGGATTTGGCACGTTTTTTGGCTTGTGACAACCTTGTCACAACCTTCTCACAATGTACAATGAATTTAATAGAATAACTATAATCTGAAAGACTATCAACACAATTATTATTGACATCCTAATCTCATATAGTTTCAAATGATTTCTAGAAACTTTTAATGTATCTATGACAATGTATAAAGATGTGGAAGTGTATTAATGTTATCTTTATTGACTTGTATAAGTGCTGGTCATGGTCCCTTTATATATGGTAGCAATAGCTTCATATCATCGTGGGGCACACTTAATGAAACCTCAGTTTCCTGTCAACCTTCAGACAACCTTGTCACAAGGTCATTATTTTTCTTACATGTTAGTCACAACTTTATCACTTTCATACAAGGTTGTTACTAGGTTGCTACAACTTTGCAAGGTTGTGACCCGGTTGTAACAACCTTGGAATTTCTATATGGGTATCAATCTCTAGTTCAGCTGCAGCCAGTCAAGAGAAGAGTGATTTTATGCAGAAGGGACAGACAAAGGGACAAGAAGGAGCGACAGACTGTACAAAAATACCAATGCATTTTGCAATGAAACCATTTGGAGCAAGACTTGCATTCGACCATGTGGCCAACGTCCTCAGAGGAGGAACAAACACAGCGGACAACATCAACTTTTGTGCCAGGTTAGAGAGTCTTGTTCTTAGTCCCAGTTCGACCATTTGTCTTCTTTGGGAGATGAGATCCTTTGTTTGGTAGCTACGAGGCTCTTCTACCAGACCCACTCTTTTCCGCCACTTTTATAGTACAAAAGAAGATTTACCTGTGTATTTAGCTAGAGCAGCTGATACTAGTAATGATATCCTTCCCTTTGAATGGTGGACAGTGGCATTGCTACACCAAAGCCTGCTGAGCCTGGACCAGGGTATCAGATCCTAGGTCAGTTATAATGAGATACCGTATTTCCTTGAATTCCATCCGCGGGTACTATTAATTTCAGCATCAAGAGCACTGCGAGTACAATACAGGGGCAAACAGTATTCAAGGGCAACTTCAGCTCCATTTTATCAGTAGCTATCCCAACTTTTTGGGCTTCCTCTACAGCTAACACGTGCAATAATGCATTAATACTACTGTGCATGCATAACATGCGGTAATAATTTGAGGGCGAATATTATTTCATTCAGCCTTCTTAATGGTACGGATATAATTCAAGGGCAGATAGAATTCAAGGGCGAAAAGATATCGAGGAAATACAGTAGTTAAAATATTAATGATCAATTGTTTACCAGTAATTATTGAGCACTGCTCCACAAAAATATGACTTCTTTCCTTGATTTGATAGTTTAGCAATTGTATTTTGTGAGATCTAACACAAAAACCAGAATTTTCATGTAAATTCTACTTAACAGCAGCCATTTTGAGTGGTTTGATTGACCACACCATCATGAATATCATTGAGAGCGTAATATTTTCAGCATGCTGCATGTACCAATAATTTTTTCTTGGCCCAGGCTCACAAAAGCTCTGGATACGCCACTGATGGTGGATCAAAACTTCAGTACATTACCTAACTGGTCATCACCTGTATAGGTCTGCCTTATTCATATATCATCAGCACCTACTGAGAGAGTTTTTTCTACTCTAAGTGGAACCTTTGGTGATCGATCAGCATAATAACAATTCTCTTGAGGATTATGTGGAAGCATCAGTAATGATTACAACAAGCCTTGAGAGTTGAACAAAACAAATTTTGCTTTTCAATAAAAATATTACTATTAAAACTTCAAACATGTGTAGCATGAATGAGCATGATGGGAGCTACCTAAAGAATGAGGCACCTACATGTATGGTGTGTGGCCTCACAGCAATAGTTGTTTGATTATCAACATTTGGCCTACGATGAGAATCTGCTGCAACACATAGCTTTCTGGAGTTGCACTTGCCTTTAAATACATGCAAAAGTAGCAGCACACACATGCTCAACTTCTCCAAGCTTAAAACATCTAGCATTATATTATCAACTACAATGATGGCAGGTGGCAGCAATAGTATAGACACTTTAGTACCAATAGCCCAGTTGGTTGCTACTCCAGTGTTTCACAAACTAAAACCAGGACAACTTTACCTATTCATCAAGTAAGACTTTAAGAATTCTGTTTATATGTACACATTCTGGTGCTTGTCTTAAACTCTCCTCCACTAACCTGGACCATCACTTTTATCTCAGCCCGCTCCCTCATTTGTAGAATTTATAACCTAGCTGTCATCCAGCTAGGACTCACTGTCTACAAATGCAGTACTGGTCATCATAAGAGGTCACTTCTGGTCTATATTTGAATTTTTTTAACCATAATCATGCAAGCACCTTTTACCCATGTAACTCATGTATGTTAAATCCTTCTACTCCAAACTTTCTTAACAAATAATAAGTATATTCTGTTTAAATTGTGTGTATACTTGTTTGTAAAGGTTGTTTTGGCATGTTCAACTCAGACCTCTAGTGCTAACATTCTCTGAATTACCCTCTTGAAATTTTAATCCTTTATTTGTGTCACTGGAAAGTTGTTATTTTTTTAAAAGGCCATTGTCTAGTCTAGTGGAAAATGTTGCTAAAGTACCAACACAACAGAACTTGGCTCCTCTACTCAATTTTCTTACTTCGAAACTTCTTGTACCTATTTGAGCAGCACATAACAGTTAAGCAAGACTTTTCTGGGTGAAAAGAAGATCTAGGAGCTTGGAGCATGCTGTGCTAAAAATAGTTTATTAAAGACAAAATTCAGTTGTTTAGAATGAATGAAAGACAGGCACAACAACAACCAATACCTCGTGTAGGAGAGGCAAATAAAAGGAAACATTAAGTAGCATAATAGAATAGGATAATAGGTAATTTGCTGAGCAAAATAGCCTCGTGCCTAATCTTAGTGTGGGTACCTCAATCACCAAAATTGGCCTGGTTCCACATCTATCAATCAAAGCAGAATTGTTCTTTGCTAACATTTTAATCAACTATGCTAAAATTGGTTGCACACACACAAATACTCAGGTAATTGGATAAGTGCAACAAATCTTGAAACAAAGGGTGAAAGAATGCTATCAGTATCAACTAGAATGCAGCAGAAGTTTTTGACTGACATCCTGAACTTTCGCTTCACTCTGTTGTTTCCTCTTAGCGATAGCTACTTGCTATAACATTTTGCTAAGGACTTTGACATTTTAGAGCAAAAATTTACTCCCTCACAATCCATTATGTATTTTTAGCTGTAATAAAACAGTATTGCAGTTTAATCCTGAATCTTTAATACAAGGAGCAAAAAATGAATAAAATTCTCATATTACTGTACTGGTGCAACTGGCATAACATGGCAAAATTGAAATTGACAATCACAAGGACTCTTCTGTTTAAAGAATAACCAGGAACATCTACCAATACAATGATTAATTAAGAGCTTTCATACTATATGACCATTTCAAAAGTAAGGCTATTCCTTAATAATGTATAAGCTAAGCTTTATAAGAATTGCTACTAAAGAGCAGATTTTATCCTCCAAATACCAAATAAGGAAAGTTTTGGTAAACATAAAACTGCCTTTAAGGCAGTATGTCATATATTCTATTGCAAAAATCCAGGTAATTTTGTTAGCTGATATGATTTTTCAGCACTTTTTGCCATAGCTTGGAGAAGAGCAATGAAGCAGACAAATGTTATTGAAGGCTACAACGTTACTGGCATTTATCTGCTTAATAGAAATACTTTTAAAGTAGATCATCTGACTAATTGGAAAGCTAATCAGTTCTACAAAAAACAGGTTTGACATACACACCAATGTAAGCACTGATGATAAAGAGAGCAGAAGCTGCAACAGTTTATCATTGAAAGATGAGCTTCATCAGCAAGAGAGATCGCTTTCTGAAGGTATTTTATCAAGGGCTTTTACTCCATTACAAAGAAGAACAGCTATTGCATCTATTCTAGTAACTCCACCTTACCCAAGTACTCTAGAGACATATAAAGAACATTAGTTTTGAGGAAAACTCAGAGATGATGGAGACAATAGAATGAAGTTGAAAACTAAAAGAACTCATGGAACAAAGGCTAAAGAAGATGAAACCGTGAAAGGAATAAAAACTAGAGAGTAGAAGGACTGATGAAGTGAGTCATTAAATGAGTTGTATTAGTACATATAAATACTATCAGTCTGAAAATTTTTCCTTTGCATCTAAAAAGTTTGCGGGATTTAGTTTTTGCGAAATAACAATGAGAAATGTATTATTGAATGTGGCATTTTATTTTATGTGTGACCTAAGTTTTGTTTATTCTTCACATCAAATTAAAAATCATAGTAAAAACTATCAAAGGATACTTATCAAAATTATCAATAGCCTCTGCTGCAATTAACCACACTTACTTCAATATAAGATTTTAATGCTTGATTGTTAAGTAATCATTAATGCATAGATTGGAGTGCTCTTTTGGCTTCATTCCACAAACTTTCAGTCTCATTGCTGAAAAGAGTGCACAAGGGCCAAAAGCTCTCATGCGCTATTTTAGCAATGAGACAGGCTGATAAATTCAATAGTGCACAACAACCCATAAACAAATTGTACTATTCGTGACAGTAGTGCAGATCATATTACATGACACATGTCACACTACCATGTTTTGTTAAAATGGAGGCAGTGGACAATGACAATGAGCTACATAATCATCAAGTATCTGCTTCATAAACACGTCTTTCACTACCTTCAGATGTAAAAAAAGCGTTATGTGGACTCTTCTGAAAATTTCTTTGATAAGGTCATCAAAAGTTGTGCCTAGCAACACTAGCTGAGTAAACAAGTGAGCAATACAATTTTTTGAGGGTAGGTTGATTTGAAGAGCCCACATCTCCTGATGTACACTCTTCTTATGATCCAGAATTAGACTGTAAGTGGATGTCTAAATTTGTTTTAGAAACCCAATAGGAGTCTGGAGAAAGTTAAAAACTCAATCACTACATTTAATCCTGTGAAGGTTGTATCAAAATTCACGTCTCAATAGAGTGTCATTTGATTTTTTGAACATAAAGGGATTTTGTTTCAATGAGCAACATAATACATTAGACTTTGTTTATAGTAGTACTTCACATTCTCAAGGAACAAGATTATCAGTTAAGTGTGCTGCAGTAGCTGAGGAGCAGCTGTTAGATAACCAGGTTATGTCAACAGAAAATCCAACAAACCTTTAATACATAGTCTTGGTATTCATTGCTGTTATCATGGAGGTCAAAAGCAGCAAAGTCTATAGGTTGATCAACTTACTTGCTATTCAACAAGTTTAAGTGACTGTGTAAAAGCACCTATTACATCTATACTGAGTTCATCTCTAAAAACAACTAGCACAGGTTCAAGGACATTTATTGCAAGAATAGTTCTGTTAAAATGTATAAGCAAGTGTTGACTCAAGAAAATGTTTTGTTTGTGTAGTGAATTTTTATCTCAGTCATCTATCACTAAATCCCAAAGCATTTTCTTAGTATACATGTACATACTGGAAGGCAGTATTAAGCCTAGGTTTCAAGATCTTTCTGAGGAATCAAGACTCTCCATAACATAATGAAGAAAGTATCAGAAAAAGGAGAGTTAAGTAAACATTACAGTAACCGTTCATTATGAGCCACTTCCGCTTCTTGTTTATTTCCTGCAAATTTTCCCAAGAAGGTGACACAGGAAAAGGGTGGCCAACTGGCCATCAGAGCCGCTGGCCTTAGAGTATGTAAAAACGACAGAACCACAGCTTAAAGAAGTTACTAAAGTGCTAAGTAATATTGAATAAGAGAATAGTGATGCAGAGTAACAAGAATCAATGGCTCAAGTATTTTCAAGTAATCTAGATAATTGTGTCATCAACATCTACTTTAAGTAATGACCAACTAAAATCACATTTAACCAATTAGTCATTTATCCTTTCATACTTAACAATTTTTTCATTGACATTGCTTAAAATTATTTGTCAATGAGTAACAAGAACAATAAGATCTTTGGTTCACAGCTGGCAGTGGTGCTATCTGATTGATCGCAAATTTTATTTAGATACTGCAACTAGAAAGGGTGAAAAAGCTAAAGGTGACTTTATTATTAGTAATATTGCATGTTGCTACTTTTGTCCTGTATTTGGTTGTGACACTTCAAATTACAGGTAAACAGTTGCCAGTAAAAAATGAGTAATACTATGATTGAGATCAACAGGTAACAACATTAGAATATCTATTTATTTATGATAATTAACACAGATTGTGAGACACTTTAACATACATCTTCTGGAATATGGGATAAAAAGAATAATCTGGTTCTGCTGATAAACTGTGATGACATCCTAAAACTATTAATTGGGTTAGCTGCTACAATTGTGAACAGTACCTGGCATCATTGCATATGCTACAAGACACCTTATTCACTGCAAAATGCAAACATTTACTATTATTTGTATTAGTAAATCATTTCTGATTTTGCTTTACGTGTCCATCCCAATGTTGTCAACTCTAATATGACAAATGATCTACCCCGTGCTGAAAAAGATGAGATTTATGTTAATGTCACTATTTGATTCCCAGGTTGATCCTGGAACTCCCATTAAAAACTCTTTCCATCCAGAGGAAACTCCATAAGATTTACCTCCCCAGGACTAGAATTATGACCTCTCTTCCCACGGGCCGATTGGCTTTCATCATCAGAGCTGGCATTGATACTTTACTTACACCAATGACTATCTGCCACTACAAGTTTCGTACAGACCCCTCCTACAAGCTCTGTAAGTCACCTTATTTAAATGTGAGTCATGTCTTAAACAATTGTTCAGTTAGTCTAACCCAGAGCTGCTATAGAAGGCAAAATAACTCTGTCCTCAGCAATTATAAGATCAAATTTAGCTATATCTCAGTCTGTGTCTATGAAAACTTGACAGTCTAAAAGCATCAGATTCCCTTCTGGCACTGTCCTGTTAATATTATGGTTACAATTGCCTGCCCAGATATAGTAATTATA
This sequence comes from Amphimedon queenslandica, assembly GCF_000090795.2. Taxonomy (NCBI): domain Eukaryota; kingdom Metazoa; phylum Porifera; class Demospongiae; order Haplosclerida; family Niphatidae; genus Amphimedon; species Amphimedon queenslandica. Next base: position 441,660 of record NW_003546246.1, on the reverse strand, counting down.
GATAAGAAATCGATTAACATATATTCTAGAACTTACTATTCTCAATAACAGTATCAAAAATACAACTAATGATAGAGACTAAATTATAGTGCTTCGATCTTCAACTTATCTAATGCAAGAATCTTCCTCAAGAGCTCAGAAAGAATATCATTGTCACCAGGACCACTGCAATGAGAGCCAATATAATTTGAGCAATGCAGTACAGGACAATTAATTGATTACTTAATCAAAAATTAAATTAGTAACAAAAAATACGTAAGAGAAATTTTGTACATTGTACATGCCTAGTATTTTTCGTTAATTTTGAGCTTCTGATCCGTGTCACAAGTAATCATTATCTCCCATTTAATGAAGGCTGGTAGACACTATTGCCATGCTATGTAACCTATGTGACCACTGGATATTAATTGTTAGTTCATTTGTTCGGTTTTGTAACTTTTACAAGTTATAAGACAACAGTAGACAAGAAACTAAGCTATTGATTCAATTGTTAGGTATTCAGAAATAAGTAAAAAAATTGGTAAGAGGATATTTCAAATTTAATTTATCTGTTGCAGTACTTTGTTACCCTTGTACCTGAAAAAGGAATTGGGTGCAGAGAAAAATCGTTTTAATTTCCAGGATTACAAGTATGCTGATCAAGTAAATGCTCATAAAATGTACTTGACTAAATTGACACTTTTACACCATACGTAGGTTGTTCCAAGGCTAAACAACCTGATTGGTTGCGGTACATTTTTGTGCAGGTTGATAATTAGGCTACATGTATAACGCCGAAGTTCACTTTAACATTATCCTTTTTAGTTTGCCTAACATTTAGCCACCATTATTACATCTTTTAAAAGCACATTAAAGTACCGTATATTCTTAAATAAAAGCCGAATGCAAAAAAATGCTGGGGTAGCAATTGAATCCAACTATATATACACAAATTGTGCCTTCTAGTGACTCAGTAGCCTTGTGGTTACTGCCATAAGTTCCAGAAGTGAAGTGCATGAGGTGCCCAATTCAAATCTCACTCAGGGCCTAATTTTCTTAATTTTAAAAATATTTTTGAGGTTCACATGCCATTATAGGAAATAGACGCCCAGGTTTTATTTAAGGAAATACAGTATACCGCATGTCACTGAATAAAATCCTACTCATGAAAGAAATTAGTTTTAGACCATTCAAAATCTATGAATATTGCTTATTATAGAGAGCCGCCAGTATTAATATTATGATATTTGGATACTGAATGCTTTTTGGTCTCGTCTAAAGTGGAATAATTTTATTGAATGATTAACAAAAATTTGTTTCTATAGCAGAAAGAGAGATGCTCTTATGTGGCCATTCACCAATTGTGACTTTAGCAGCATAAGTGGACGAACCTTACTAAGATGTGTAGAGTTTGTTTGTATGTATGTACACACACATACATATTCCGTATCTCCTCTATATATCAGCACATGCATAGCAATGTAGTTAATTCTAATTTTCAATATTTCATTAAAAGTGGGAGTGGCTGCAAAGAAATAAAATGGCTACGAGGGGCCAGTAACAACCTAAAAAAGTGTACCGATTATATACATGTAATCCATTCAGGATTAGGCCTTCCTTATGAGACTATCTTGGATTTATTTTAGAGCACCCATAGTCATATTAAAATTTTCCTATGATGTTAGGAGTCCCAAAGTTTGGTTTGGGGTTACTTTTTTTTAATCTTAGAGCGTCCCTAGTTCTGGAATCCATAATAATAATTAAGTTAATTGGAAAAGCAGTTATCTTCTTTGAGTGATATGCAATCTCAATCTTACACTGTAACAAAAGTTATGACTGAAAGCTGTTTCTGTAGTCTTCGATGTAGTAGTTGTGGAGTGTGTGTCCATTTTTACATGTGCACATGCATGAATTTTATTCTTCATTCTACTGTTTGTAAACATATTCACTTGATTGAAATGAATAAAATGAACAAAGAACAAAGATCAAGAAAAGTCATCTACTGTCAAGAATGAGATCTTAGATAGTTCTTTTTCAAATGAAGATAAACATGGTGCTGTTGGGAATGAAACTGAAAGAAAAGAAGATCAGCCTGATGTGTCATCATTGCAATACTTATCCAAATGCCTTGTAAACTCAAAATCAACAGACCATGCATCCAGTGTTGAAAAAGCTGTATCACTCTGTAAAAAATAGAGGTACTGTAGCATTACTTGAATGTACCAGCTTGGATGCAATAAAGCAAGGAACGAAGCACTTAACTGCAGCATTGATGGTCATCAAATCTATTGAAAGTAACAGAACAACTGATGAGCCACCATGTCTTCCTACCAGGAAAGGACAAGCCCCTAATGCAAATTCTAAAAAGCAAATTCACTTTAAGTCTACAAAAAAGAAGCGTATATCCTCAGTCACATCACTATCTAAACCAGATGAGCAGCAAAGAGAGAAATGTATAGAACAAATGGACGAAGTTGATATCATTGTTTGTGGATTGTACCTACGTGAAGACAATAGGAATACTCAGAGCTTAGTAAAGTGGACAGAATGTGAACTTTTGTGGTGCTTGGTATCATGAATCTTGTGCTGGACTAAATACTGATGAAGATGATATAATAATTAATAATTATCATTAAATTTAATTAATTATTAATGTTTATAATTCGTTCATGTCTGTATACTTGGAAAAATGGAGATGCTAACGTCCTCTCCCTAAAGGCAGATTTACAATATTACGCTAGTCCTGACGTTACGTTGACGCTGGAATAGAATCTGGTTCTATTCCAGCGGAAAGCATGCGTCAAAAGGTCAAATCGCCCACGCTTTTGATTAAAAATTGACGGTACGCTGGCCTAATGTCATATTGTAAATCCGCCTCAATGGCTAGTCTAGCCATTAGGCAGAGGACAGTAGCATGTCCGTATACTTGGATATGCGGACATAAAACAATAGAGGTGTGGTCTATAGTCTATAATGTAAACTTACTACACCTATATCAACTATGGCTGCAAGTGCACATGATGTTGAGATTGAGGAAATACCCGAGGATATTCCAAGTACTACAGTACATTTGGATGAATCTGAATCTAATGACGAAAAAGACTTCAGGCAGCCTCCAAATGCTACTGCATTTATGTCTTTTAATTGTGACCACTGCTCCAATACTTACAGACATAAAAGTAGTCTGTATCGCCACATCAAAACTGATCATGCCAAGGAAAATTTCCAAAGTGGTACTATTAAGTGTACTGAAGGATGTTCGGAAAAGTGAGTTACCTTTCAGTGACTTTCAAATTAATGTATTTGTATTTGAACTTTAATAGGTTTCGTACAAGTGATGACTTAATCAAACATCTGTGTATAAAGCACAACAAGAGCATTAATATTATCCATAAGTCTTTCTCAACACTTCACGAATTTATAAAATGGAAGGAGAGCTTTGAAGAGAATGCACGGTCATCATATGTCCTGCATTGTGCTCCAAAGTGTCATTCAGATTCTAGTTACATTTCTTACTGCAATCGATCTGGGAAGTATGCCTCAAAAGGAAAGGGAGTCAGAGAATTAAAAATGCAAGGATCTTCTAAAATAGGCACACACTGTCCTGCATATATTAGAGCCAAAAAGGATGAAGATGGGCAACTTGAAGTGAAATTATGTAATTATCACATCCATGAACTTCAACTACATAAAGTTCAACTTCCATTATCCCTTTCTACCAGGAAAAAAGTAGCTGCAAAACTTGCTGATGGTGTGACTGTCTCAAATATATTTGACTCAATTCGTGAACAGTCACTTGATGGTGTTCTTCATCGCAAGCATCTTCTCTGTCGTCAAGACATTCACAATATAAAGCACCAATACAATATAGAAGGTGTACAATTACATTCAGATGATCATACCAGTGTGAGTTTGTTGGTTAAAAATATGATGGAATCAATGGACAATCCTGTATTCATTTATAAGAAGCAAGGGCAGAAGCAGTCACCTGACATAAATGATTTAGCAGATGAGGATTTTGTTGTTGGGATTCAGACATGTTTTCAGCGTGATATGATGATCAAATTTCAATTTGTATGGACAGCACTCATGGTACTAATGTTTATAATTTCTATTTGATAACTGTACTGATACTAGATGAATTTGGGGACAGTGTTCCTGTGTGCTGGATTATATCTAACAGAGAGGATTCTGCATTGGTTCATCAAGCTTTAATGAAGGTCAAGGAGAAATGTAGAGATCTCCATGCTATTGTATTTATGAGCGACAATGCAGAAAATTTTTATAATGCGTGTTAAGGTGTTTTCACTACTACCAACACAAAGAAGTTGCTTTGTGTGTGGCACATTGATAAGAGCTGGAGAAAGGGTATCCAACGTCATATATCTAATAGAGTGATAGCCTACATGTACATGTACATGCATATGTATAGGACTGAGGTTGATTTTTCAAGATAGCGCCATTTTTATTATTTTCAGACCCTTATAACTCTTTCATCTTACCTTTTACAGCTAAAAAATGACTTAAATGTATGATGAGCTCTCCTTCAGTGAGCAATTCTCAAAGTGGACTGCAATGTAGCTGGAGATTTTCTGGAGATAGTGGAGAATAGGTCCGAATTCAAGTTTCTGAAAATTCTTCAGACCTTTTCTTCCTTTATCTTTTATCCCAAAGATAATTAAACCAGAGAACTGCTCATATTGGCTTTTACATCATTCCTTTGTGCATGGTCAAGGACCACAATGTAGTTTCAAAAAGAAGCAAAGACAAAGAACAAAATCGGAGGAAAATCCAGCTGCAGACACCACGTAGGTTTGTGGTTTGACGCTATTTTAATTAATGCCCACAAAATCAGCATGAATTATAATGAAAGTAACAACACAATGTAATTATGGAAACAAGTAAATAGAAAAAATCAAAAATGGAACCGTAATTACGATATACATGTATAGTCAGTTCCAGTTGAGTTTGACCGGATATTTTCATCATCAAAACATCATGTGTAGCCCCACCCCCATGACAATAAAATGGCTGAAAACCTCTTGATGCTCTTTTCTTATTGTTGTAACTTGTTTATTCTCCTCGTTTGTTCGCTGTTAACTATGAAATTGACATAACGGATCTTTGTGCTTGCCATTAACATCGAGATATGCAAAATTTCAAATGAATTTCTGAGCGGCAAAAGTGATGAAAAATAAAGAATGCTCTGAGAGGCACAGCAGACTAAATGAGACTTCTTTCTGGAGTGCAAAGTTTTCTAGTTCAATTATATATTTGCCTGGAGTGTTCCTTTTGCTTTATTTGATTTTTGAATAATAAAAACATGATCACTGACATATTTAATGAGATGCACATCATATTCACGAAGCTACACGTTATGAAACATCATCGCAGCTCCCTTTAATGTTGACCGGTAGAACCTATTCAGAACCTTTCAGAGTACCTAGAGACTCCAAAATTGGTACAGATTTTGGGAAGAACCCATTTTGCAAATATATCAAGTTTCAAGCAGCTAGCTAAATTTTAGAGGAGTCATAAGTGTGGGTCAGTGGTCAAACTCAACTGAAACTGACTATAGTAGCATTGATTTGGTAAAAGGTATCAAACTAAAGGGATACTTGCAAACTGATATGGTCAGTTTACACCACAGCATGAAAGTAGTATAGTACTCACTACTATTCCAAACATTCTTCATGCAGTGGTGTAGCATTTCTTACCTCACCAGTTTGCAAGTACCCTCTTGCTTGATGGTTCCTTACTTTTTCCTCAATCCAATCATAATACTTTTTAATTTTTGATTCGTAATACATACATGTGCCTTAAAACCACTCATTTTTAAGTTGACAAATTTTTGCGATTTGTTAATGGTACTGATTTAGCGCATACTAATTTTTGCAATTTTGCTCTTTTTTTCCAAATTATATAATAACTGTTAATAAACCTAAATTATTAATAAATGCAAGTACTAATTTTTTGCGATTTTAAAGCCACTCGCAAAAAACGCAAAAAAAAATTAGTACTAGCAAATAATAGTGGCTTTAAGGTAATTGAATTTAATCAAATAACAAAATAGGGATTACAATAAATTCGCTCACCTTATCCATTTTGTCAATAAAAAAGACTTTTTCAGAGAGGGCTTTATCTCATCTGGTGACTGAAAATCAAGGTTTAAGTTAACATCTTGTACATGACGAGGAAGAGACATTGCTGAGGACCAATTACAAGAAATGAACAACGGAATTGATGAACAATAGACTACAAATGATTTCAATTTCAGCAATTTGAGAGGCGTGACGTGACTACCGGTATATAGTAATTAATGACAATAGTAAAATTTGTTGATCCGCCTATTAGACGGAAGTTACTACAGCCAGTCAGCCACATCTTAGTCTACACGAGATTACATCACAAATTATGACTACTGTTGCTTCTAAAGAATTTTCTACAAGTACTGGTAGCGACCGAGGTAGTGATTCTGTAAGCCGCCGTGGTTCTGAAAGTGATCACGAGAAGGCTATTCAGTATGAGGATTGTACTGGTGCAGCGTATAGAATTCGGAAGGGAGTTTCCAAAACTCCATTGCAGGTCAGTAAATTGTAGCTGTAAATCTCAAAATCTGTTATTGTTTTAATCGGTTTTTATAGATTTCACCCCAGTTATCCACAATAGCTGGTATGAACATATTTTTTAAGAAGGAATATACTCTTCCCACAGGAAGGTACAAACATGTACATGTATGATTTCATTTCACTATGTAATTTATGCATACTCAATACAGTATGGTAGTGTAGAATCCTATATAATTTTCAATGTGTGACAGCATATGCGATGAGACTTTCATTTCTACTATAGACCTCTAGATCTGCAAATGACGAAGCATATGAATATTATTATTTTGCAATGCTGTTTCCGCCTACACGCAATAATTGGCCACCATTATGGACGGCAAAATTCATTGGAAAAAAAACAGAGTAAACTATAGAAGAGCTTGTTTGTAAAGCATGAACCTTTTGAGTGATCAACATGCGAATCCACCCAAATATAATTTTCATGGATTCAATTTATGCAAGACTTTTCGTCATCATGTACTACTGTAATACGTTCAAATTTTTGAGTGCTTCAAATTTCGTGTTTTGAAATGTGCTCAAAAGTTAGTATTCATGTGAGCTAATTTTTGTTTTCTGGCCATAGTCTATTCACACCAGAATTGCATTAGAGGTGGTTTAATTTTCTTGGATTTAAGGTGAGCACGACAATAGGAAAATTTAATACATGTGTATACCTCGAAAATTAAGACGTGTGCGGTATAAACCACCCTAGGCCTAGTCCTGAATGAGAAAACCTGTGAATATCATTGATGTTATGTTTGGTACCTGCCAACAAGTTAAAATTGTGTGCCATATTTGTTGGCAACTTTTTATGGAGGCATGAAGAATCTTAGTTACCCATTATAACTACATGTATGTCAAAAGCCAAAAATCACTGGTTATTAACAAATAGACCACTTGGTGCTATGTATTGTTTATAGAATTATTAATATCGAAAATTAATTAAAATTTTCCTGCCACCATTGTAGTGATTGTACTTCCTATAATACCACTTATTAAAGTCGACGAGCCAAATGTGTATATGAACTTTGCCCAATTGTTAAGTGGTAGCAACATTTGCGTAAATGCATCATGTACAACCATCTACATGTACTTATATTTTCGCCTTTACTAATGATGTGGTCCATATAACTGTACATGTGTATATTATACACATGCATGTGTGATGTTTGTTAGGGCATGGCAAGAGAACAGATCTCCTCGATGTTTTAGGTTCTTCTAGTTTTTTTACATGATGTTTTCCCTGATTTTTTTTGCAACTTTATAATTGCCTTAGTTTATCAACTTACATTCATGTATGTAATTCATTAATTTTTGCAGCTTTAAAGAGCGTGGTGCAAGAAATTCTTTGGAGATGCTCACGAAGGTAAGGCTTGTTTAATTAGTTGCATTTATGCTTCCTATACATGTACATGTAGGTTCAACGGGCTAAAGGAGTCATTGCAGCATCTGCTGGTAATCATGCGCTTGCTCTAGCTTATCATGGAAAGCTTTTGGATATTCCAGTAACAGTAGTCATGCCAACAGTTGCACCTCTTATGAAAGTTGCTCAGTGCGAGACTTATGGTGCCACTGTTATCATGCATGGAAGTGATGTAGGAGAGGTACATGTATATAAATAACAATTAAGTTACTTTAATCTCAGGCTCCACTATTTTAAGGCACTACTATTTTTACTAATATGTGTAGTACATTTACATTAGAATTTTACCAAATTATGCATACTGTATTCACTTATGCAGAGCATACAGATACATGTACACATATGATATTCACAATCTCACCCTCGAAATTTGAATTTCATGTTTATGGTGTACTTGTACAATGTATATCAAAAGGTTTAAATAATAAATGACTGTATATTTCACCATGGCTTCACAGTAGGGATACATGTACAGCGTACATGTATGCATGCTGTCACACTTAATTTTTAGCACCACTTTTAAAATCCACTGTTCACTTTTTTATTCAGAAAGCATGAATTCTTGTTTTTGTATAAAATTTAAGTTCATGAAAGTTATCGTACAGCTCAAATATTTGGCAGCATTTAATATTCGAGATTACTTGATTTTAATTTGGTATTTTTTATTAGCAAATTTGCAGACACATGTCCATTCAGCATGCTCAGAATAGAGTATATGGTGACTTTTAGTTTGGCAATCTTATTCTTAATCGGCCAATCATCAAAGTACAACTCTGCCTTTTTCCTGCTATACAGTATTACATGTACAGTATCTGACTAGTGTTACAAATTTTGTTCATATAATAATGAGTGGGCGTATCAAAGGCACCGCCTGTGCTACAACTGTGATATATCCCTGTGGTTTCATTTGTATCCCTGTGGTTTCATTTGTATACCTGTGGTTTCATTTGTATACCTGTGGTTTCATTTGTATCTCTGTGGTTTTGACACTATACATTGTATACATTCTTATCAAAATCTTTTAAACAAACTATTATAAATGCTATTTCTATAAAAATGACGTAAATCATAAGTGATATTAGTATATCTATGTTTTTCCTTTGTCCACATGAAATAGTCCTTAGTCATTTAGTAGTCCATAATCCATCACTTTTGAACTGTAAAGTTACAATTTGTCAAGGAGCATCCACGAAACAGGTGATCAGATGTCTTTTCCAGCGAAACACTAGATTCCGTTAGGGCTGACGATAGGGCTGTGAGGTATACCTATATTTCTATATACCGAGGTATTACTTTTAGATATAGAAGGTATATATTTAAGTTTCAAAGGTTTTTAATATAGTATCAGCTACTAATACCGTTATACCGTCAATACCGTACTTTTACAGTACTTTCATAGTGCCAAATACACATAAAAAATACATGAAAAGATACATAAGGCAACTAGGCGAGGTTGTTGACA